>NC_053023.1:300164183-300182392 GCF_003073215.2 Triticum urartu | reverse complement strand
GGCACAGCGGACAAGGTGGCCTTGTATTGGTATGCTGAGCCGTCTGTTTTAACACACAGGAGCTGGTGTGGTGATTATACACACACGCACGCATGCACACGAACTGCATCCACGCAACACTCACACAAACACATGCACCCACGCACGCACGCAACACTCACACGTACACACGCAGCCACGCACGCACGCAACACTCACACGCACACACGCACGCATGCATGCACACACCAGTACACCACACGACCAACACACACTCTCACGCTCAAGTGCTCAACCTACACGTGCATGCGCACACATCAGGCCCTGACAGACACATACACAACCAGGTGATTCCCGCGCACGGGTTGGAGCCTTGTCGCGCCTGCGTAAATTTGTGTTTATCTGACCTTTTGCCTATGCGAACTGACAGGTGGGACCCACAACGAACGTGGTCAATTTAACTAGTCAACATGGCGCCACGCAGACTATTTGGCCGGTCAACAGAGTGCAATCCGATGCTGAGCTGTGAGCAAGTGACCGTATAATCACCGCAAAACGTATATAGTGACCGTAATCAGCTTATTCTGAAGTTCGGTGACCGTATTACGCTTTTCTCTCTGTAGGCCCTCCAAAACTACATCTCTACACGTTCTCGCATGTTACATCTAACAACTATGCAATACAGCACTACTACTACACTCTAACACAATAAATCATATGTGTTTTTAGTTTTACTAGATATCATATTGTTACTTATAATTATTCAGTTTGCATACATTAAAATTGCCTTTGAAATGTATGGCCAGTATCATCTACCGCGCGGGAAAAATCCCGCCCTTTCCTGTTTAATCGGGTTTGTATCGATGGATCGTGCGAAACAGCAAAACTATAGTACTATACAGTACAAGTGACAGTTCACTGGGCCGCTCGTGTCGTCTACTCCTCCGTCGTAAGAGTGGAGCGCTCGCTTTCATAAATCTTCTAGTCCCTTTCGCCGACATGTGGGACATCAAGCTACCGGGTCCACGTGCCATACCGGAATACAGTGCAGAGCAGCCGGTGAAGCACCCCAGTCATGGCGCCGGCGTAGTAATGAGCAATGAGGCATCAAATCACAAAGCTGCACCTTTCCCGCAGTTAAGTTGGAGGGACGAAGCAACCATCATTTCACTCGTTGCTGAATCCGCTTCTCCCTCATCTTCTTCAACTTAACCACGTGTTGCTTCTGCCGTTGTTCTGCCTCATGTGGGACGCGGATCGGCTTGGTAAAGCACTGACACATGGGACCGCATGTTAGCAAACCGCCAGGACAACGTCCTCCGAAAATAAGAAGCCTAATCCTAGACTTACAAAGGGCTACGTAGCTGCTACGTATACTTTCCATCTAATCTATATATGCCCCCTGATTTTCAGGTGGGGTGGGCCTAATCCTCTCCTTTAATCCAATCAAATAGTCCCACATCACATCAGTTCGTAACTTTACGTAAACCATTACATGGATGTAGCATTGCTCAAATAAGAAACCTCCCCCGCCATCCGCGCAAAATCACCTCCTTTTTACTAATCTTGATTCTATAATTTTTTAGATCAATATAATTGAGATTTGTATAGATAGCACACAGGAGCAAAACCAAGTGGTACGGTTAAGGGCATCCACAATGTGTAGCCAAATGTGAAAATAGCTTTTGGCATCGTGGGAACCATTGTGGACGGTGTTGCCAAAGCCAAAAAGATGGAACCGAAGCTCCCTGATTGATTGATTGAAGGAATAGAAAAATGCAACGTCTCTCCTCTTTCTCCCATGCTTGGACGCATGTAGTACAGTATAGAGCACAGAGTCTACTCCCCTGTCCCTTCTATCACAAATCACAAAGCAGTGAGGCGTCAAATCACAAAAGCACGGACGAAGCAACCATCATTTCACTCTTCGCTGACTCCGCTTCTCCATCTTCTTCGAGAAGCCATCTCACCGTTACTCCTAGTAGTACTAGTAAAGGACTTCCTGGATGCAAATAAGGCGGTTGTCTCGGCTTGCAGGCGGCACTTGCGAACGACTTACCGTGGTCTCCCTCAATGGTGTTCTCCGTCGAACGCACTTCGCCAAACCACCAAAAAATATCGTCGACGTCACCGCAATGGGGAAGGAAGTCAAATATAGTTACTACCTCCATTTTTTTGTACACAAGGCCAGTATATCAAAATTACAATTTGCAAAGGGCCACTAACACTAATCGAGGCAAAATTGATGGGGTTAGCAACCAAGGACATTAATATCCCCTGCATGCATGCGAAGTGAGAAGGTTGGTTTGCATGGCGCTGCATTAATCAAGCGATGAGGAGTGAGATGGTTAGCTCTTTGGTCTTTGGAGAAAAAAATACGCATTAATTGACACGTGAAACGAGGATTTGTATCGATTAAATCCCGAAGGAAAACCCGCCTTTCTTTTTTAACACTAGTACTCCTAGTACGTACTACTTATCCTGTTTGGGTCTAGGCCTTGCATTGCCAAACTTCGCCACACATTTTTTCCAAGCTTGCCTAAGTTTTCAAAATGAGAAGGAGGTACACTTGCGCACGGCTATCGCGTCGCACCGCACCCTCACACGGTCGCTCCTGCATGCCGCGCCACCACCACCTCACTGCACTGCGTCAGAACCAACCAAACTATCATCTGATCGCTGACACATATTTTCTTCATAGAGTATGTTTACAACCGCATGTTGGGATTATCCGTAGCCCGTGGGTCGTGGGAGAAGAAGGGAGGAAGAAGAAAAGGGTGGAGACGTTAGGGATATCAACCCCTATGGAAATGATAGACTGACCAAGTTAGGGATTGCTACCAAATAGTTTCTACCGAATGATCCATAGAACACACATAAAGAAAACTTCACTGTCAGAAAGACACCTCTCGTCTTTGCTGCCGGCAGAATCTCGTCCGATGCGAGCTGTGTCTCCGCATCCATGGTTTCCTCGGCCTTCTATTGTTATCAACGGCTTTTGCGCTTGAATGTCGAGAGCAAGGAGCAAAGTCTTTGCTGAGGGCATTGATACGTCCATTTTGCATCATGCTTTTATATCTTTATCGCATTATGGACTGTTATTTCACTTTATGTCACAATACTTATGGCTATTCTCTCTTATTTTACAAGGTTTACATAAGGAGGGAGAATGCCGGCAGCTGGAATTCTGGTCTGGAAAAGGAGCAAATATTAGAGACCTATTCTGCGCAACTCCAAAAGTCCTGAAACTCCACGGAACGTCTTAAAAGAAATAAAGAAAAATCCACGCAAAAGATGAAGGCCAGGGGGCCCACACCCTGCTCACGAGGGTGGGGGCGCCCCCCCTAGGGCGCCCCTACCTCGTGGGCCCCCTGGTGGCTCTCCGACGCCCATCTTCTCCTATATGAGGTCTTTCGATGAGAAAAAAAAGGAACTTTTCGGGACGAGACTCCGCCGCCACGAGGCGGAACCTTGGCGGATCCAATCTAGAGCTCCGGCAGAGCTGTTCTGCCGGGGAAACTTCCCTCCGGAGGGGGAAATCATCACCATCGTCATCACCAATGCTCCTCTCATCGGGAGAGGGCAATCTCCATCAACATCTTCACCAGCACCATCTCATCTCCAAACCCTAGTTCATCTCTTGTATCCAATTTGTCTCAACCTCAGATTGGTACCTAGTGGTTGCTAGTAGTGTTGATTACTCCTTGTAGTTGATGCTAGTTGGTTTATTTGGTGGAAGATCATATGTTCAGATCTTATGCATATTATACCCCTCTGATTATGAACATGAATATGCTTTGTGAGTAGTTACGTTTGTTCCTGAGGACATGGGAGAAGTCTTGCTATAGAGTAGTCATGTGAATTTGGTATTCGTTCGATATTTTGATGAGATGTATGTTGTCTTTCCTCTAGTGGTGTTCATGTGAACGTCGACTACATGACACTTCACCATTGTTTGGGCCTAGAGGAGGCATTGGGAAGTAATAAGTAGATGATGGGTTGCTAGAGTGACAGAAGCTTAAACCCTAGTTTATGCGTTGCTTCGTAAGGGGCTGATTTGGATCCATATGTTTCATGCTATGGTTAGGTTTACCTTAATACTTTTGTTGTAGTTGCGGATGCTTGCAATGAGGTTAATCATAAGTGGGATGCTTGTTCAAGTAAGAACAGCACCCAAGCACCGGTCCACCCACATATCAAATTATCAAAGTACCGAACGCGAATCATATGAATGTGATGAAAACTAGCTTGACGATATTCCCATGTGTCCTCGGGAGTGCTTTTCCTATTATAAGAGTTTGTTCCGGCTTGTCCTTTGCTACAAAAAGGATTGGGCCACCTTGCTGCACTTTATTTACTTTTGTTACTTGTTGCTCGTTACAAATTATCCTATCACAAAACTATCTGTTACCACTTATTTCAGTACTTGCAGAGAATACCTTGCTGAACCGCTTATCATTTCCTTCTGCTCCTCGTTGGGTTCGACACTCTTACTTATCGAAAGGACTACGATAGATCCCCTATACTTGTGGGTCATCAAGACTCTTTTCTGGCGCCGTTGCCGGGGAGTGAAGCGCCTTTGGTAGGTGGAATTTGGTAAGGAAAAATTTATATAGTGCTGAAATTTACTGTCACTTGTTACTATGGAAAGTAATCCTCTGAGGGGCTTGTTCGGGGTATCTTCACCCCGACCAGTAGAGCAAAGAGTTGCTCCTCAACCTACTGAACCTATTGAAAATGAAATTCCTTTGAGTTTCCTTCGGGTATGATAGAAAAACTGCTAGCTAATCCTTTTACAGGAGATGGAACAAAGCATCCTGATGAGCACTTAATATATGTGGATGAAGTTTGTGGATTATTTAAGCTTGCAGGTATACCCGATGATGTTGCTAAGAAGAAGGTCTTCCCTTTATCTTTGAAGGGAGACGCATTGACTATGGTATAGGCTATGTGATGATACGAGATCATGGAACTATAAAAGATTGAAATTGGAATTTCATCAAAAGTATTACCCTATGCATCTTGTTCATCGTGATCGCAATTATATATATAATTTTTGGCCTCGCGAAGGAGAAAGCATCGCTCAAGCTTGGGGGCTTAAATCAATGTTATATTCATGCCCCAATCATGATCTCCAAGAGAAATGATTATTCAAAATTTTTATGCTCGGCTTTCTGAAAACAATCGCACCATGCTCGATACTTCTTGTGCTGGCTCTTTTATGATGAAGACTATTGAATTCAGATGGATTTATTGGATAGAATTAAACGCAACTCTGAAGATTGGGACCTCGATGAAGGTAAGGAGTCAGGTATGACACCTAAGTTTGATTGTGTTAAATCTTTTATGGATACCGATATTTTCCGTAAGTTTAGCACTAAATATGGACTTGACTCTTAGATAGTAGCTTCTTTCTGTGAATCTTTTGCTACTTATGTTGATCTCCCTAAGGAGAAGTGGTTTAAATATCATCCTCCCATAGAAGTAAAAGTAGCTGCACCTATTAAAGTTGAAGAAAAGACTGTCACTTATAATGATCCTATTGTTCCTACTTCTTATATTGAGAAACCACCTTTCCCTGTTAGAATAAAGGATCATGCTAAAGCTTCAACTGTTGTTCGTAAAAGCAATATTAGAACTTATACACCTCCTGAGCAAGTTAAAGTAGAACCTAATATTGCTATTGTTAAAGATCTCTTGTCTGATAATATTGATGGGCATGTTATTCAGTTCGAAGGTGAAACTGCTAGAATTGCTAAACCTTGTGATAAAGATAAACATAGACCTGTGGTAGGCATGCCTGTTATTTCTGTTAAAATAGGAGATCATTGTTATCATGGCTTATGTGATATGGGTGCTAGTGCTAGTGTTATACCTCATGACTTATACGAAAGAAATTAAGAATGAAATTGCACCTGTTGAGTTAGAAGATATTGATGTTACTATTAAACTTGCTAATAGATACTATTGCACCAATTGGAATTGTTAGAGATGTTGAAGTCTTGTGTGGGAAAACTAAATATCCTGCTGATTTTCTTGTTCTTACTTCTCCGCAAGATAGCTTTTGTCCAATTATATTTGGTAGACCCTTCTTAAACACTGTCAATGCTACCATAGACTGCACTAAGAATATTGTTACTGTTGGTTTGGATGATATGGTTCATGAGTTTAATTTCTCTAAATTTAGTAAACAACATCGTGAGGAAGAATTACCTAGTAAGGATGAAATTATTGGTCTTGCTTCTATTGCCGTACCTCCTAGTGATCCTTTAGAACACTATTTGCTAGACCATGAAAATGATATGTTCATGAATGAAAGAAGGGAAATAGATGAAGTATTCTTTAAACAGGAACCTGTTCTGAAACACAACTTGCCATTGAAATCTTAGGGGATCCTCCTCCACCCAAGGGTGATCCCGTGTTTGAGCTTAAACCTTTGCCTGATAATCTTAAATATGCTTATCTTGATGAAAAGAAGATATATCCTGTTATTATTAGTGCTAACCTTTCAGAGCATGAAGAAGAAAGATTATTGAAAACTCTGAAGAAGCATCGTGCTGCTATTGGATATACTCTTGATGATCTTAAGGGCATTAGTCCCACTCTATGTCAACATAAAATAAATTTGGAAGCAGATGCCAAACCAGTTCGTGATCCTCAACGACGTCTGAATCCTAAAATGAAAGAAGTGGTAAGAAAAGAAATACTAAAGCTTCTGGAGGCAGGTATAATCTATCCCGTTGCTGATAGTGAGTGGGTAAGTCCTGTCCATTGTGTCCCTAAGAAGGGAGGTATTACTGTTGTTCCTAATGATAAAGATGAATTGATTCCACAAAGAATTATCACAGGTTATAGGATGGTAATTGATTTCCGCAAATTAAATAAAGCTACTAAGAAAGATCATTACCCCTTACCTTTTATTGATCAAATGCTAGAAAGATTATGCAAACATACACACTATTGCTTTCTAGATGGTTATTCTGGTTTCTCTCAAATACCTGTGTCGGCTAGAGATCAATCAAAGACTACTTTTACATGCCCTTTTGGTACTTTTGCTTATAGACGTATGCCTTTTGGTTTATGTAATGCACCTGCTACCTTTCAAAGATGCATGATGGCTATATTCTCTGACTTTTGTGAAAAGATTTGTGAGGTTTTCATGGACGACTTTTCCGTCTATGGTTCCTCTTTTGATGATTGCTTGAGCAATCTTGATCGAGTTTTGCAGAGATGTGAAGAAACTAATCTTGTCTTGAATTGGGAAAAGTGCCACTTTATGGTTAATGAAGGTATTGTCTTGGGGCACAAAGTTTCTGAAAGAGGTATTGAAGTTGATAAAGCCAAGGTTGATGCTATTGAAAAGATGCCATGTCCCAAGGACATCAAAGGTATAAGAAGTTTCCTTGGTCACGCCGGATTTTACAGGAGGTTCATTAAGGACTTCTCAAAAATTTCTCGGCCTCTGACTAATTTATTCAAAAAGATATACCATTTGTCTTTGATGATGATTGTGTAGAAGCATTTGAAATACTTAAGAAAGCATTGATCTCTGCACCTATTGTTCAGCCACTGATTGGAATTTACCCTTTGAAATTATGTGTGATGCTAGTGATTATGCTGTAGGTGTTGTTCTAGGGAAAGAGTTGATAAGAAATTAAATGTTATTCATTATGCTAGTAAAACTCTAGACAATGCTCAAAGAAATTATGCTACTACTGAAAAAGCTTTTAGCAGTTGTATTTGCTTGTGATAAGTTCAGATCTTATATTGTTGATTCTAAAGTAACTATTCAAACTGATCATGCTGCTATTAAATATCTTATGGAAAAGAAAGATGCTAAACCTAGACTTATTAGATGGGTTCTCTTGCTACAAGAATTTGATTTGCATATTGTTGATAGAAAGGGAGCTGAGAACCCCGTTGCAGACAACTTGTCTAGGTTAGAAGAATATTCTTGATGACCCACTACCTATTAATGATAGCTTTCCTGATGAACAATTAAATGTTATAAGTACTTCTCGTAGTACTCCATGGTATGCTGATTATGCTAATTATATTGTTGCTAAGTTTATACCACCTAGCTTCACATACCACAAAAGAAAAAGTTTTTCTATGATTTGAAACATTACTTTTGGGATGACCCACATCTTTATAAAGAAGGAGTAGATGGTGTTATTAGACGTTGTGTACCTGAGCATGAACAGGAACAGATCCTACGCAAGTGTCACTGAGTCTTATGGAGGACACCATGCTGGAGATAGAACTGCACATAAGGTATTGCAATCTGTTTATTGGCCTACTCTCTTCAAGGATGCCCGTAAGTTTGTCTTGTCTTGTGATGAATGTCAAAGAATTGGTAATATTAGTAGACGTCAAGAAATGCCTATGAATTATTCACTTGTTATTGAACCATTTGATGTTTGGGGCTTTGATTATATGGGACCTTTTCCTGCCTCTAATGGATACACACATTTTAGTTGCTGTTGATTACGTTACTAAGTGGGTAGAAGCTATTCCAACTAGTAGTGCTGATCATAACACTTCTATTAAAATGCTTAAGAGAAGTTATTTTTCCGAGGTTTGGAGTCCCTAGATATTTAATGACTGATGGTGGTTCACACTTTATTCATGGTGCTTTCCGTAAAATGCTTGCTAAATATGATGTTAATCATAGAATTGCATCTCCTTATCACCCACAGTCTAGTGGTCAAGTAGAGTTGAGCAATAGAGAGCTCAAATTAATTTTGCAAAAGACTGTTAATAGGTCTAGAAAGAATTGGTCTAAGAAACTTGATGATGCATTATGGGCTTATAGAACTGCATATAAAAATCCTATGGGTATGTCTCCGTATAAAATGGTTTATGGAAAAGCATGTCACTTACCTCTCGAACTAGAACATAAGGCATATTGGGCTATTAAAGAGCTCAACTATGATTTTAAACTTGCCGGTGAAGAAGAGGTTATTTGATATTAGCTCACTTGATGAATGGAGAACCCAAGCTTATGAAAATGCCAAGTTGTTTAAAGAAAAAGTTAAAAGATGGCATGACAAAAGGATACAAAAGCGTGAGTTTAATGTAGGTGATTATGTATTGCTATACAACTCTCGTTTAAGATTTTTTGCAGGAAAACTTCTCTCTAAATGGGAAGGCCCCTATGTTATCGAGGAGGTCTATCGTTCCGGTGCCATAAAAATCAACAACTTCGAGGGCACAAATCCGAAGGTGGTAAACGGTCAAAGAATCAAACATTATATCTCAGGTAATCCCATAAATGTTGAAACCAATATTATTGAAACCGTAACCCCGGAGGAATACATAAGAGACACTTTCTGGAACGTTTCAGACTCCGAAAAGGAATAGGTATGTGGTACGGTAAGTAAACCGACTCCAAAACAACTTTTAAGGCAATATTTCTCCGTTTTGGAATATTTAGAAAAATAGAAAAATAAGTAGCAGTCCGGGAAGGACACGAGGGCCCCACGAGGGTGGTGGGCGCGCCCTACCCCTGGGCGCCCCCCTACCTCGTGAGCACCTCGTGTGCCTTCCGGACTCCGTTTTCTTGCACGATTACGTATTTTGGTCGGTAAAAATTCATTATATATTCTCCCGAAGGTTTTGACTCCCGTATCACGCAAACCTCTTCTTGTTTCGAGTGTTTCTGTCAGGGTTTTCCAGGCTAGGCATCATGTCGTCCCTCCTCCAACAATGGTGACAACGATGCTTGGCTAATGAAGATAGATCTGAAGAGGGAAGAACCCACGAGGGTCAAGGATGAAAGGATCAAGAAGGCCACGGAGGATCAAGCTCCAGCAGCAAAGACACCCTTCAAATTGATCATAAACTTCTTACCCCAACTGAGATCGAAGCTTTCAAGATGATTGAGTTAGCTCGTGTTCAAAACAAGTATCTCACACAAGAAAATATTTTGTTGAAGGAGCATATTGTTGCACTCAAGGGCATTATTCGCAAGCTGGAGGACCTCTTACGCTCGATGTGCGATTATCCGTCACCTCCACCTTCTTCACCACAAAGGAGACATAATCACATGGGTATGGGCACTCCCCTTGGCAACTGCCAAGCTTGGGGGAGGTGCCCCGGTATCGTATCACAATCACAACTCCTATCTTTACCGTTTTTCTTAGTTCGATCCTATTAGTAGTATCTTGATCTAGTAGAATAAAGTTTATGGCATGATCTAGTTTTGAGTTTTGCTTTATGATCTCTCTATGTAATCGAGTCCGTGAGGTATATATAATAAAGATTAGTGTTGAGTCAAGGGCTTGATTATTTTGCCATGATCTTGGGTGAATAAAAAAAGAGAAAAAGAATAAAAAGAAACAAAAAGTTCATATTGATCTTATTGAGAGTAATGACTTCACATAGAAAGAGTATGATGATTAAAAGTTGTTGGGAGTTGGCAGACATAGCTTTGGTCATTGTTGCAATTAATAGGAAGTAATAAGGAAAGAGAGGTTTTCACATATAGATATATTATCATTGACATCTTTTATGATTGGGAGCACTCATTAAAATATGACATGCTAAAGAGTTGATGTTGGACAAGGAAGACAATGTAATGAGTTATGTATTTCTTATATCTGAGATAAAGTATGTTGTCATGGATCCTCTAACTTGTTGAGCTTGCCTTTCCCCCTCATGCTAGCCAAATTCTCAGCACCAAGTAGAAATACTACTTGTGCTTCCAAATACCCTTAAACCAGTTTTGCCATGAGAGTCCACTATATCTACCTATGGATTGAGTAAGATCCTTCAAGTAAGTTGTCATCGGTGCAAAGCAATAAAAATTGCTCTAAATATGTATGATTGATTGTGGGAGAAATAAGCTTTATACGATCTTGTGATGTGGAAGTAATAAAAGCGACGGACTGCATAATAAAGGTTCATATCACAAGGGCAATATAAAGTGACGTTCTTTCGCATTGAGATTTTGTGCATCCAACCATAAAAGCGCATGCAACCTCTGCTTCCCTCTGCGAAGGGCCTATCTTTTATTATTATCTTCTACCTTATGCAAGAGTCATGGTGATCTTCACCTTTTCTTTTTCATTTTATCCTTTGGCAAGCTCAGCATGTTGGAAAGAACATGATATATATATATATATATATATATATATATATATATATATATATTGGATGTAGGGGAGCATGAACCATTATTGTTGACATTACCCTTGAGGTAAAAGGTTGTGGGGCAAAACTATAAGCCCCTATCTTTCTCTGTGTCCGATTAAAACTCCGTAACCACAAGTATCGCGTGAGTGTTAGCAATTATGGAGGACTAAATGATAGTTGAGTATGTGGACTTGCTTTTTAGCTCTGACATAGACTCTTTCCGATGTTATGATAAATTGCAATTGCTTCAATGACTGAGATTATAGTTTGTTGGAGCCCAATAAGGTTTATGATTTATACTTTTGCATTGTGAATAGATCATCACTTGAACATAAGTAATCATATGACAAAATCTATATATGTTGTTGTTATGAGAATAATCATGATGCCTTCATGTCCGTATTTTATTTTTATCGACGCCTCTACCTCTAAACATGAGGACATATTTATTGTTATCGGCTTTTCGCTTGAGGACAAGCGAGGTCTAAGCTTGGGGGAGTTGATACGTCCATTTTGCATCATGCTTTTATATCGATATTTATTGCATTATGGGTTATTTCACTTTATGTCACAATACTTATGGCTATTCTCTCTTATTTTACAAGGTTTACATAGAGGGAGAATGCCAGCTGAATTCTGGGCTGGAAAAGGAGCAAATATTAGAGACCTATTCTGCGCAACTCCAAAAGTCCTGAAACTCCATGAATGTCTTAAAATAAATAAAGAAAAATCCATGCAGATGAAGGCCAGGGGGCCCACACCCTTCTCACGAGGGTGGGGGGCGCCCCCCCTAGGGCGGCGCCCCCTACCGTGGGCCCCCTGGTGGCTCTCCGACGCCATCTTCTCCTATATGAGGTCTTTCGATGAGAAAAAAAAAGGGAACTTTTCGGGATGAGACTCGCCGCCACGAGGCAGAACCTTGGCGGATCCAATCTAGAGCTCCGGCAGAGCTGTTCTGCGGGAACTTCCCTCCGAGGAGGGAAATCATCACCATCGATCACCAACGCTCCTCTCATCGGGAGAGGGCAATCTCCATCAACATCTTCACCAGCACCATCTCATCTCCAAACCCTAGTTCATCTCTTGTATCCAATTCTTGTCTCAAAGTCCGGGATTGGTGCTAGTAGGTTGTAGTAGTGTTGATTACTCCTTGTAGTTGATGCTAGTTGGTTTATTTGGAAGATCATATGTTCAGATCCTATATGCATATTATTACCCCTCTGATTATGAACATGAATATGCTTTGTAATTACGTTTGTTCCTGAGGACAAGGGAGAAGTCTTGCTATTAGTAGTCATGTGAATTTGGTATTCGTTCGATATTTTGATGAGATGTATGTTGTCTCTCCTCTAGTGGTGTTATGTGAATTCGACTACATGACACTTCACCATTATTTGGGCCTAGAGGAAGGCATTGGGAAGTAATAAGTAGATGATGGGTTGCTAGAGTGACAGAAGCTTAAACCCTAGTTTATGCGTTGCTTCGTAAGGGGCTGATTTGGATCCATATGTTTCATGCTATGGTTAGGTTTACCTTAATACTTTTGTTGTAGTTGCGGATGCTTGCAATAGGTTAATCATAAGTGGGATGCTTGTTCAAGTAAGAACACCCAAGCACCGGTCCACCCACATATCAAATTATCAAAGTACCGAACGCGAATCATATGAACGTGATGAAAACTAGCTTGACGATATTCCCATGTGTCCTCGGGAGCGCTTTTCCTTATATAAGAGTTTGTCCAGGCTTGTCCTTTGCTACAAAAAGGATTGGGCCACCTTGCTGCACTTTATTTACTTTTGTTACTTGTTGCTCGTTACAAATTATCTTATCACAAAACTATCTGTTACCACTTATTTCAGTACTTGCAGAGAATACCTTGCTGAAAACCGCTTATCATTTCCTTTTGCTCCTCGTTGGGTTCGACACTCTTACTTATCGAAAGGACTACGATAGATCCCCTATACTTGTGGGTCATCAGTGTGGCAGCGCACCGCGCGCTGCGTGAGTCGAGCCTCTCGCCCGTCAAGTCCAGACGTCCGGTTCCGCCTGCAGGAGGGCGTCGATGAGAGCGGCATCCGCGCTCTGTCGTCGAGTCGAGCCTCTGCCGCCGGTTCAAGTCCAGGACGTCCGGTTCCGCCTGCAGGAGGGCCTTGATGGCAGCGGCATCCGCGCGCTCCGCCTCAAGTTGAGCCTCCGCCGCCCGGTTCACATCCATGACATCCGGTTCCGCCTGCAGGAGAGCCTCGATGGCAGCGGCATGCGCGCGCTCCGCTCGAGTTGAGCCTCTGCCTCCCGGTCCTCCTTTAGTATCGCCATGTTGAACCGCTGGTCCGCCTGCACCATGGGGAGCGGACGCCGGCCACGAGTCGACGTCCTACTCGTACCCATCGGGCTTCTGTGCACGACTATGCCTGATGAAACATTGGATGTTCCTCCTCTCCGTGCTTGCCCAGAGACTCGTCGGGCTTGCCCGAAAGCAGTTGCGATGTCTTTAGCTGACGCCGCCGCGATTCGCGCGGGCTCCAGCGGTCAGCATCTTAGTAGTAAGTGATCTTGCGGCGCACCATGGCTTTCCGGCGAACTAGACGCTTGATGCGGGCTAGGGGATCGAAAGGTGGGGGAATGGGCTGGAGATTTTGTGTGGTTTTAGGGCAGTGGCTGGCGTAGGAGGAGCACGAAGGTTCTGGTGTGAATAGTGGTTCCGGTGATGAACCCGGTCAATCGGTTTTGACTGTACATCGCTCTTGTCGCGTTCGCGTTGCAGCCCGGCACGTGGACCCTCCATGTCGCTCACCGAATGGAACGCGCTTCGTCTTGCGTTTTCGCTCGCTTGTGGGACCGCAGTTGAGAGCAAACCGACGTCCCTCCCCCTCCCCCGCCCGCGTCATTTATTATACCACCCCTCCCTCTTTATGCGGAGTAAATAACAAGGGAGTATACGGATGAGGATCCCCTGACGTGGCCGAACCCATTGAGTAACTGACATGCGGGGCCTAGCAAGCATGGGGTCCGCCAGTAAGTGACCGAAAGGGAGGGTAAGGCAGGGATACCTACGTCAGAGGATCCACTTCCACTATACTACTTTGACCAAATGTTAGAGTAATAATATATGACATGCAACTTACACAAATGTTAGAGTAATAATATATGACATGCAACTTACACAAAGCATACAGGGTCTAATGCGTTTTTCGAGGCTAACTTTGACCAAATGTTAGAGTAATAATATATGACATGCAACTTACACAAAGCATACGGTCAAATTCGTATGTGAAAGGAGTTTCCAATGATATAATTTTCACATTATACATCTCATGTACTATTAATCTTGTCAATAGTCAAATTGGAAACCATCTCGAGTACAAATCTAGGAGTACGTACGAATCTAACAATATTGATTGGGCGTTGTTGAATGTTGATACCTTTTTGATCAAAGTAGATATACTTTGACTACACATAAAACTTATATGTAAACTAGAAAGGATAGGAGGGAGTATATTGTACGTTCAAAAACGAAACGAACATTGAATACCCTTTATATATGATTTGCGGATGCTATGATCACCGGTTCAAAATTTTGAATCCGCCTTAGGTATCACGTCCCCACTCGTTCCCTCTCGATTTCATCTCGGGGTCCGGAGATCTATTGAAAGAGGACTAGGGTGGGTACATGCGAATGATACTCGGCGGAATGTTCAAATGAGGCATGCGAGGAGGATGGACTCGACTGGAGGGCGACATGATCGATGGAGAAGAGGGTTGGAGAGGAATGAGAAATAAGCAAACGCCACATGATTATACTTGAACGGCTCAAATAAACAATAAGTTGTCTCGCTTGGCCTACATAGTGAAAGGCCTAATGCGCAACGCGGAGCACTGACGCTCGAATATGGCCGGGAAAACAGGGAAACAGACATGTGGGGCACACCCGTCGGAGACGACGTAGCGCAGAGTCCAATGGAGGAGCTGGCCCACGACCTCCTCGCCACCGACAACCGTTCATGTGGGTCGTTGGGGCCAACAACGGGGCGCAGCTCCAGCACCGCTCTGGACACGGCGACCGCGGTGAGCGACACGCTCATATCGCTAGACACGGTCGGTTTCAGTTTGCCGAGGGTGGCGTTAGTGCTGTGGCACGACCAACGGTATGTTTGGTTTGTGCCCAAGGTTGCCCCATCAAAGCATTGGGTAGCCAAAATTTTGGTTGAGGTATTGGTTGCCCATGATTTGGCCGACATTGGCAAGAAAAATGAACTAGAGTTGGCTAGAGTTCATTGGCATGCCAAAGAAATGGCAACCATCCAAACAAAGACCAATCTTTGGGTCATGACCAAAATTTTGGTTGAGGTATTGGTTGCCCATGATTTGGCCGACATTGGCAAGAAAAATGAACTAGAGTTGGCTAGAGTTCATTGGCATGCCAAAAAAATGGCAACCATCCAAACAAAGACCAATCTTTTGGTCATGACCAAAATTTTGGCAAGGTGCACTTTGGCCACAATCCAAACACACCCCAACACCCGGCTCGTCGAGGATGCACGGGGCGCCGCGACGCGTCCGCGGAGTGGTGTAGCGCGGCCAACTGCATCCTCTGGACCTGAGACCATGCCGGGTCGTCTTGCTTTTCCAATGACATGCGGGGATCGCATGTGAGCAAAGGGCATCTCCAACGTTGCCACGACCGCAGCTGACTACCCTGGCACACCAAAACCCTCGTCCCTCGCGCCGTCGCGCGGTGCGTTCCCAGCCGGCGCCAGCTGCCCGCATTCATGTCGTCCGTTCGTATGTCGTCATTAAGAGGCTCGGTGCCCGAGGAACACTCCGGCGACTTAATGACGCACCCGGACGCTTGGCCTCACCGGAATGCGCTACTTAAAGCGGCAACGCCCAGCTAACCTCCACACCATAGCGCATCGTCCTCCTACCTGGAACCACATCCGCCATGACCGCAAGCGCGAACGCTCTGCGGGAGAGCTTGTCTTCGGGGATGGAGCTCGAGGTCGCCGCCCTCGCTGAAGTCGCCGCACAAGCGGTGGCCACGCTGGCGGCCGACGACGGGAGCACCGTCAGCCACGTCCTACTTGCCGCCGTCCAACGTCCGGCACCGCCGAGGTCGGGGACTCCTCCGAGGATGAGTAGGGCATGGGAGGCGGCAGGGCATGGTGTGCCAACTGGCCGGTCCGTCTCCCATGTTCTACTTTTCCTCGCCGGAGACCGCACCTTCACTTCACGGGTCTTGAACCCCCCCCGTACATGGAGATCACAGATGGAGGACGTCGGTCGCCGCCGTAGAATAGGTTTAGGGTCGGGTTTCTTTTATTTTTTTGTCCTATAAAAGTTCGAAATGTAATGAAAATCTGTCGTGTTTGCATTAATCTCGGCCGGTGTATATGAACTTTCACAATAATATACATATTGTAGGAGTACTAGCAAGATGCCCGTGCGTTGCACGGAAGATCAAGATCTTGTGGGAGAAAAGGATGAACGAGGGAAAGCCTTATCTGCAAATGTGGAGAGGAGTGCGGGTAAATTGTCATAGTTTCCTTCCTATCCGTTAGATATAGATCGGACGGCCTATATTGCAGGATCGGACACATCTTCTACATCTACGGGAACCTACGAAAGGGTTAACGTAAATTGCCTCTCTCTCTCCTCCCCTGATTTTCATGGTGGTGGGCCCCTCCCTCCCCCCAATCTACAATCAACAGCTCACACATTTCACATTACGTTAATTACGTAACTGGGATTACGTAGGTGTAGCATTACTCGTCCTAAAAAACCCAACTAAGCCAACCTCCCAGCATATCGCGCGGGAAAAGACCCGGCCGCCGTTTTAGTCGGGATTACCGGATTACTAGTAGTAGTATCGATGGATCGCGCGAAGCAACAATTTTTTTGAGGGGGCGAAGCACCTAGTTTAAAAGGAAAAAGGGGTACACTCACAGCACTGTCGCGGTCGCATTGCACCCCACACACGTTCGGTCCTGCACACGGCTCACGCAAACGGAACGCGCTTCGGCTTGCCTCTTCACTGACACGTGGGACTGCACTTGGAGAAACCGACCATGCGCCAAACTCCCCCCCACCACCGCGCAAATCCTCCCCCCCCCCACCCAAAAATTCCCCCCAAATCCGATTCAACCGCCCTTCGGCCAACTAGCCAATAATATTCCCCAAACCCCCCTCCCCCTGTCCCCCTCCACTCCATTCGCTCCGCCAAAGCCGCCCTCCCCGCCGCCGATACGTCGGCCGCGGTTCGGCGATCCTCTCGCTCCCACAGTACGCTCTCGTAGACTGCCGTCCTCTAGCCGCGCCGCCACCTCTGGCTACGTTCTTGTGGAGGCGCACGGCGGTCAGCGCCGCCACCGCTGGCGACGTTCGTGTGGAGACGCACGGCGGTCAGCTTCTCCCACGGTACGTGCATTCTAGACTGAGGCCCCGTTCATGTCGGTGTAGCGCTGAATGTTAGCTGATAGACGCTGTTAATCTCACTGTTTGCCAAAGTAGTTTACAGTCAATATGCTCTGCTTAAGAAGCTTCCTTGCCCTGTTCTGCACTCAATCTGCTTAGCTGAGATGGCATGCCAAGGCCGATTAGTTGCTAAAATATCCTGCCATATATTTATTGTGACGTAGATTGCCATGGTCTAGTAGCCAATCTGTTAGGTGAAATAGCTCTACACCGTTTTATACTCGATCTTTGTTGCTGCGATGGCCTTCGATAGTTCGATGGCTGTGTGCTCGGCCTCATTGACTGCTGAAACAGCCTGCCATAATTTGGCACTCAAATCTGTTTGCTGAATTAGCTTTACATATATTTCGTTACTTAGATCTGCTCGTCCAAATATCTTGCCATAGCTTTAGACATCGACCTAGGTATTTTTTTCTGGACTTCATAAAAAAGCATATATGTTTTTCCTGTAATATCTAGTAGAAGAACTAATTTGTATGTCTAACAGATGGACAGGACTTGGATAACTTCTGCTCGAAGATTCTCCGCTGCATATGTCGAGGGGGTTGAAAACTTCATGAACTTTATCAGAGCTGAGTACGGTGGTCCGAAATCAGATGCTCTGCCCGTGTAGCAGTTGTACT
>NC_053023.1:300129943-300163183 GCF_003073215.2 Triticum urartu | reverse complement strand
GTTTTGGTTACTAATGGCGCACCTACACATGGTGCGCCATTACTATTTAGTAATGACGCACCACATGTATAGTTCGCCATTAGTGTCCATATTGGCTATAGCTGTTTTTCTAGTAGTGATTAGTGTACTTATATTGACAGGTAGTTGTTCATTTGCCCTCCATTTTCTACACATAAAATCTATATTTACTCTTACCATAAAGTTGGAAAACACCGATGGTACTGAGCAAGTTTAGCTCTGCGTTGCTCTTGGCTGTACCTTTTGCCTGTATCGACGTACTTACATTTATAGCTACTTGGTTATGTAGCATCACTCTTCATCTTATCTTAAATATTCTCCATTTTTTCTTATATTGTCACATCTATATTTACTCTTAACAAAATGTAGAATAAAGGCAATGCTTATGAAGAAGATTCTGTGGTAAACTTCTTGAATTCCCCCCCCCCCATCAGCATGGACAAGGGCTTTATAGAGCCTGTCTTCACCAATAATGTAAGTTTATCCTTCTCAAGCCTTCAAACTTTGTTGTGTATATTTGGTTAGGCATGACTGCAATAGTTGTTTATTTTTGGTGTTTGCATCAAATTGCATGTTTAAAGTTTATTATGTATAGTTCATAAAAAAAAATTTGTCCTTCTCAATTTAAGTTTTCAGTTGTACAACCAAATTCCTTCTTCATACCATGTAAATTAAACTATACAGAGCTAGAGTGATCTTATTTTGCCAATCTGAAATGGGATAAATTGACAGCACACTAACCATTGATACTTATGAGTTCTTGATCTTTAATCCAGTGGTGTCATGAAGCTGCCAACTCCTTCAAAATGCCAATTCCTGCCATGTCTTGACCTGATGAATACCATATTGTGTTAATGCTATTTTAAACTGTGTCACGTTATTCGTCAGTAAGAACTGTGATGAATTGCCAGCACTGATACTTATATGTGCAAAACCTGTCATCTGTCTGCTTGTTTATCTTTCAGAGTGAGGAGGATATAAGTGACAAACAAGTGCAGTCTCATCAGCTTGCTCAGCTGCTTGCGCTGCAGCTCCCGAGCAGGGCTAACCTTTCTTGAACTCTCTTGAATTGATGTCGATTTTGTATATTATTTTGTCGGCGTGTTTAATTGCACTGGTGGAGATCTTTGATGCCAAGTGTATGTAATCTGTTGTCTGCTTGTGCTTTATTATCATAGTGGCGAACTTTGATGCCAAGTGGATGTAATATGCCGTAATTTCTTTATTGTATAGTCTAGGTTTCTTTCTTATTCACGATGCTGTAGTTATTTTACTGTATATATATCCTGTCTTCGCAGTAAACCGGCCAAACCATAAAATTACGGTACATAATCAGGCCTTCATGGAAATCACTATGTATGATCCGCATCATGGGCCCCATCATCTTGGTCCGTTAATAGGCCTAAATGTAAACTGTCCCACTAGTAGATTCAGGCCTTTAATAGGCCGAGTAAACCGCTGGCCCAATTTTCCCAAGAAAACTCAATGGGCTTTTAGGAGGCTGAAAAGTAGGTTGGGCCTGAAACGTGCCGAACAGCTCACGGGCCGGCAGCAGGCCGAAATAGACCCCGACCCATGATTGTGCCAATCAAATCATGGGCTTATAACAGGCCAAAATTGTCTTGGTCCTTGTTTGGCCCAATCAGATTATTGTGTGTGAGCAGGCCGGATACAAACGGGGCCGTAGTTAGGCCCAACTATATGACGGGATTTTAACAGGCCGAAATATATATAGGGCCAAAATGTTAAACGGGCCTTTAACAGGTCGAAACTAATATCAGGCCGAATTACTAAATGGACCTTTATCACGTGGGCCCAAAAGCATAGCGTCCAGTTGATGGGCCGAATCTGATATGGGCTATAATTTAGGCCAAAGCCTCTCAAAGGGTCAGACCTGATCTGGGGGCTGTAATTTGGCCCAGAACGTGGTAGGCTTTTAACGGGCCGAATCTCATATGTTCCTTTATTAGGCCCGGAATATGGCAGACTGTTAATGGACCAGATCAAATATGGGCCGGCATTTGGCCCAAAACATGGTAGCCTGTTAATGGGCCGGCCTACTAGTGTCATCAAAATCTTTTGGGGCTTCCGTTGGGCCGGCCCATTATGGTCGGTGAAATCTCGTGGGCCTTTAGCTGGGCCGGCCCATTATGGTCCGCAAAATCCCGTGGGCCTTTAGCTGGGCCGGCCCATTATGGTCCGCAAAATCTCACGAGTGTTTAGCTGGGTCGGCCCATTATGGCGCGCAAAATCTTGGGGGCCTTTAGCTGGGCCGGCCCATTCTGGTCCGCAAAATCTCGTGGGCCTTTTGCTGGGCCGGCCCATTATGGACCGCAAAATCTTGTGGGCCTTTAGTTGGGCCGGCCCATTTAAACTTTATGGGCCACTTTTGGGCCGGTCCACGTGTCAACATTTCATAAGCACATCTCGCCCATTGGATGAGTGACACCTGTGCCAACGGGGAGCTGACACGTGTTTCCTCCAGCCAATGATGATTTTACACGTGGAAAATCCCCATTGGTCTGGGCTATTAACGGGTTATCGGATCCAAAACCGGACCCGATAGCTTAACGGCGTTCCGTTACGGTGGATGCCACGTGTCGGTCACCCTTGACAAAAGCACTTCTGTGACGCGCGATTTTTCGTCACGGAAGTGGACACTTTCGTGATGATAATTTTGGTAATGCCATGGAACACTTCTACGACAGCACAGGTATGACTATCTTGATTCTGTCATAAAATCGTCATGGATGTACATGCATGACAGAAAACGTGACCTACTGTGACAAACACGTATCATCACGGAAGTGTATTTTTTTGTAGTGATTAACCGCTTTACTAAATGCTTCCACTTTCGGTCTACGAGGGTACGTCGACACACTCTCCCCGCTCGTTGCCATGCTTCTCCTAGATAGATCTTGCGTGATCGTAGGATTTTTTTAAATACTACGTTCCATAATAGATTTTGCGTCCCTAACACGATGAGGGTTTATAGGCCCCTCTTGACAGTTCGCTTTCAATAAAACTCTTACGGCAAGGCCCAACATTGGTTTTCCATTTGCCTAATAACAACTAAAACTTGCATAGGGACTTTACGGACCCCGAGGACTTAATCAACCCCCGGGCCAGTGCTCCTCATGAGTGCTGGTCCAAACTAGAGCCCCTTGCGGCGCCCCCTTGGCAACTTGGGTGTCAGCCAACCGTAAGCTTAGCTCATCCGGTCGTGGCCTGAGACGAGATACGGGCGGCTACTATCAGGGTGTCGGCACGCCGGGAGGTCTTGCTGGACTTGTTTTACCATTGTTGAAATGTCTTGTGCACCGGGATTCCGAGTTTGATCGGAGAGTCCCGAGATGGAGGATTGTCTCCACGAATCGTGAGCTTGTCATGGGCTAAGTTGGGACACCCCTGCAGGATTTAAACTTTCGAGAGTCGTGCTTGCGGTTATGTGGCATATGGGAATTTTTAATATTAGGTTGTAGTGGACTTGAACTAAACTTAATTAATATACACCAACCTCTTGCATAACCGTGACCGTCTCTTTTCAAGTGAGTTCAAGGAGAGAACACGGTGGGCTTATGTTAGAACGTAAGTAGTTCAGGATCACTTATTGATCATTACTAGTTGGAGACCGTTTGCGTAGTTTCTCATCTTACTCTTGCACTCGTAAGTTAGCCACCATACATTGCTTAGTCTCTTGCTGCAACCTCACCACTTACCTCTTTTCTACCCATTAATCTTTGCTAGTCTTGATACCCATGGTAAGGGGATTGCTGAGTCCTTGTGGCTCACAGATTACTACAACAACAGTTGTAGGTACAGATAATGCGATGATCATGATGTGAGAGCAATGTTTACTTGTTTTGGAGTTCTTCTTCTTCTTCGTCGATCTTGGGATAGGTTCCTGGTCGGCAGCCTGGGCTAGCAGGTTGCATGTCGTTTGAGTTTCTGTTTGTGTTTCATCCGTAGTCGGATGTTGTTCTCATGTATGATGTTTGATGTATTCTTGTGGCATTTGTATGCCCTTTGTATGTATCCCCATCTATTATGTAATGGTACGATGTAATGATATCCACCTTGCAAAACCGTTTCAATATGCGGCTCTATCCTTGGTGGGACCTTCGAGTTCCTCTCGGATAGGATCGCATATTGGGCGTGACACCTTGATCCACCTTGATTCTGTTTTAGACGGATCCTAAAGTAATTTGAGTGCCACGTAGGCATAGCATGATGTGTGGGTGTTAGAGTGCTCGCCCACACGACCCACGGCATGTGGTTGCCAGCTGCGTCGTGTGGGTGAACTAGTTCCCGCTCAAACAATCACCAACCAGTCCACGAGCATGTGGCCGAGTGCCTCTTCGCCCACACGACGCTCGTACGGTGATAGATGGGAACTGTAGTTGTGCGTATGCGGCAACTAGGTAAACACACATGGCAACTATGATTCGTTGGTAGATGGCAACTAACATTGCGCGTCCATGGCAACCAGGTAAACACACACGACAACTACTGTCGGTGTCAAAACTGGCAGATCTCGGGTAGGGGGTCCCGAACTATGCGTTTGAGAATGGAAGGTAACAGGAGACAGGGACACGATGTTTTCCTAGGTTCGATCCCTCTTGATGGAGGTAATACCCTACTTCCTGCTTGATTATCTTGGATGAATATGGGGTTTACAAGAGTTGATCTACCTCAAGATCATAATGGCTAAACCCTAGATGTCTAGCCTATATGATTATGATTGCCTCTACGGACTAAACCCTCCAGGTTATATAGACACCGTAGAGACCTAGGGTTGTACAGAGTCGGTTTACAGAGAAAGGAATCTTCACATCTGAACGCCAAGCTTGCCATCCAGCAAAGGAGAGTCCCATCCGAACACGGAAAAAATCCTCCGCCTTGTATCTTCACGAGCCATTAGTCCGGCCCATGTCACATAGCCCGGACGCCCGAGGACCCCTTAATCCAGGACTCCCTTAGTAGCCCCTGAACCAGGCTCCAATGATGATGTGTCTGGCACGCAGATTGTCTTCGGCATTGCAAGGCGGGTTCCTCATCTGAATACTTCAAAGTAGTCCTGGAACACAAAAAATGTGTCCGGCTCTGCGAAAAAGACACCACACACAGCCACAACAGGGTGTAATATTTAACAAGTCCCATCTACTGACAACTTTTGTGGCGAGGCGTTACGTCCCTTGCCTGGTTATTATTTCAAACTGTCTTTCAGCATCTTGCTCCACGTTACGAGACACAATCTTTATTGGCACATCTTGTCAAATCAGAGATCGTGCCCCTTATCACGGGATTCTTATCAATATGGGCGTGGGTAATCCAACCGTGTCGTTTGCACGAACCCTCGGGAATAGGCGAGCTTTAAGGCCTGTGAGGAGGCGTTCGATATTCATTGCCTTTATAAAGGGGTAGAGACCCGTCTTTCTCCCCCACACCTACCTCTTCCTCAGCCTTTCCAGCCTCAAGCTCTAGCGCCCAGGTCTCGATTTATTTCATGGATCCAGCTCCCAAGGCAGGTGGGCGTCCTCCTCGGTCACCGAGGAAGATATCGGGAACCTCTGGGAGGCGAGGTACCTAACTGCGGAAATCCCCCACAGGCTCCTTGCCAAGGGGTAGGTTATCCCTATACCAAAATCCAGCGTGAGGGTTGTATTCATCTCTCACTTCCTCCGCGGGCTAGGGTTCGCTCTCCACCCCTTCGTTCGTGGCCTTATGTTCTATTATGGGCTAGATTTTCTCCGAACTCCTTTCTTCACATCTCGGCGTTTATCGTCATGTGTGAGGCTTTTCTCCGCATCCCCCACACTTCGGCATATGGCTCAAGACCTTCAATGTGAAGCCGAAGATATTCGACGGGGAGCAGGCGGAGTGCGGCGGTGCTATGGTGAGCAAGCTCGCCAATACTATCTGGCCAAAAGGCACCTTCACGGAAACCTCCAACTTATGGTAGCCGGAGTGGTTCTATATCACCGAACCCCGCGGTACCAAATGGGCAGCCACGCCCGCGTTCTGATCTGGCCCTCCATTGCGGCTCGCATCATGGATTAAGAAGGGGCTAGACTGGGGATCAACTGATGAAGTGCAGACGCTACAAGGTAGTATCCAGAGCATCCTCAAAAAGGACACCGGCCTCATTAACGTGATCCAGGTGATGCTAGTCCGCCGGATCCTCCCGTGCCAGCGATGGCCTCTCCGCATGTGGGATTTCAATCCGGAAGGACCGCAGACTCTTCAGCAATTCTTTGGCACAACGCACAGAGGGATGTGGAAACTATTCCTCAAGACTCGAAAGCAGTGGCCGGACACATCTGAGGACATTGGCCTCGACTGCAACCATCCGGATACCTCAGTAAGCACCCAACTTCTGAACGCAACTCGGTTGATTATCCCATAGCGATGTACTGAGAAACCCATCTTCGACCAGGGCTGGATAAAGAAGGCGGAACGAATTAGGTGTTCAGCTCCACTTCCCGAAGACTCAGTTGATCCTGTGTTAATGAGAATGTTGTCCCTGGCGCCATATCAAACGCCGGCGAAGGCGGACAAGAAGAAGAGCAAAAGGGCTGAAGATGGCCTCCGCTCTAAAGGCATACTGGACGCTACGTCCGGGGAGACTGAAGCTCTAGAAATGTCCCGTTCTTTTCGGGTTGCAAGGGTAACATTTAAGCTATATGTTTGCAGCCCGGCCCGCTATCTACGTCATCAGTCCTCCTCATCGGGGGACTTGCCTCCGGAGATGATGGAAAGTGAGATGCCTCCACGAGCTTCCTCGCCCGTAAGGGCAGACGACTTTGAGGTGTCGTCCTGCAGGATCTGCCCTGACCATCCAGCGGCCCGGGGGACGATGACGACAGCGCCCGAGGGTGATACTTCGATCGTCAAGGGTCCGGGGAGGCAGTCCCCACGGGGACCAACAATGAGGGCCCCGAACTATCCGGTTTATAGCTGAAGACGACTCTAGGGTCAAGTAAGCATACCCCTTTGAAGGGAATCCGCACTCCTGCAGCAGCCTCCAGGAATCCGGAGGTGCCGGATACTCTGATGGGCACATTGCATAGTGCGTCCATGTCAGAGGAACATCGTACCTTAATGGTTACGGTAGTTGAGAGGATTCTGTCCGCGAGAAGCGGATTGAATGAAGTCTTCACGGGCCTGCTGAGAGGCTTCGAGGTATGCAATGTAATATCTTTAACCGCTCTTTACATGCAAAATGCGCCTGTGTATAGATAGTAGCCCCTGAGACTCTAGTCGGTTTCCACAGAGAGGCGATTAGAGGATCAAAAAGATATGCTCAGGAAGTAACATAATTAATTTGAAAACAGGCCGTTATGTCAATGGCGACCGCCCAAGCTGAAGAAGTTGAAGATCTAAAGCATAAACTTGAGTTAGCTGATGAGGACATTACTCTTATTAACAGGCGGCTCCACGAGGAACAAGGTATGTTTTGGGACAGCCCGCTTATGCATGTATAATAGTACGAGCACGAAGCTAAAAATTATACACTGTGACATGCATAACTTTAGATGGTGCTGCCGCGGTTGAGACCCTTTGGGCCGAGCATGCCCGGGCCAAGGAGCAGGCCAGAGTGAGCAATGTGGCTGCCAAGAAGGCGGCTGCTGATTTAAAGGTCGAACAGGCCACTCGGCGCCAGTGCGAGGAGAGAATATCTACCATAGAGCGAGAGCGAAAGGATGCCACTGGCAAATGCAAACCACTCGAGGAGGATAACAAAGCCGAGGCAGCCGAACTCGACAAGGCCTTTCAAGAGGCGAGAGAAGCACGGTCCGACTCTAGAGCGGCTCGGGAGGAGATCCGGCAAGCTAGGGAGATAGCGGCTGGTAAGCCCTTTCTTTTACAGACTAAATTCGGCGATCTGAAGCATGTTCTGCTTAATCAATTGTGGAGTTCTCCAGACGCGTTCTTGGACCTGCCGAAGAGTGTCTCCGACGCGGCGCAGCTCTTCCAAGTGTAGGAAGGACGTGCTGCAGAGAAGCTTTTCTGGTCATAATTCAACGTGCCACGGCGTGCGGCGTTGCTGAACAAACAGATGACCCAGTGGGCCGAGCTCTACTAGATGTCCGGAGCTTCCATGAAGGACGTCATGGTCCGGCTATGGCCGGCTAAACCCATTCCGAACAGCTATTTTGGTTTGGTGCAGAGACTTGTCAATGCAGTGCCGCATATCGACGCCGTCAAGCGGTCGGCGTGCATAGAAGGTGCTCGGATGGCCTACGCCCTCGTCAAGATGTACTGGGCAAGGATGAAGGCCACCGATGTTGTAGCTAAGGGCCCGCCCGGAGGCAAGGACCATCGCACGCCAAAGCATTATTTGGAAGACCTCCTAGAGGGTGCCCGCTTGATAGAGGGTCAGTGCTCAAAGGATATTATGTTCGAATAAATGCACCGGAATTGTGAGAACAATATTATGATACATTAAGGTTGTGTTATATTCATACCTTTGCCTGAAAGTTATTTCCTCCTGTGCAGCCATTTTTTATAATCTGAAAGTTTGCCAGTCGTCGGCTTCGGCCCCCTCGCATATAATACAGGGGTGTTCGGAATAGCACCTGATCACTCTTGACCCAATGTTTTGGTCCGTAACGGAGGTGCCAGTGCGGCGAACTATGCAATTGGACTATAGGGCTTTACCACTTTTACTTAGCCATAGGAGTTTGACGGTGGGTCTACGAGGTAGCGCCTGGTATGTACGCGGTTATCCGAATATAGTTGCGTTACATAGGTGACCAAAAAAAGGTCCTTCGTGTAGTATGGAGGAAATTGCAAAATATTCTAATAAGTCGCCGAGTGGTTGACCAGCTCTCGCCGCATCATGACAGTCAGTTTTCGGCTTTCTCTACTGAGGTGTTTAACCAAGTGAACCGGAAACACAATCGCAGTAGTTCTCCCTTTACTACCCTAGCCGATAAGACGGAACGTAAGGTAGTAAGCACAGGAGCCGGGCAACCCAACTATTGACCAAAGACGTGATCTGGAGTTGATGCATATAATGCCAAACTCGTGACGCTGAAGTATGTTTTAGAGCTGTTCGGACTTTTCGGCAACCCATATGTTGCTGTATCGAGCCCCTGGCGATTTCTGCCGAGGTGTGTGCGTGAAACAACCGAAGAAGCAAAATACAGTTCTATGAGGATAAGCAAATATTGAAGACGGATTATGTTCACTGGAATCTGATTGATACGTTGAACGCAATCTTACAGATTATAACACCACTACCCAGGCAATTTTACATGCCAGGGGTCGAAGGCTGAGGAAAAAGGCTCTATACAGGTTTTAAATAGAGTGTTTGGTCTATAGAAAATCTTTTGGACCTGTCGCACGTCTGCGCTGCCTTTGCCTCAGCCAAAAGGATTCCTTAAAAGGAGTAATCTTTGGTTATTTATACGAAACCGGGCTCAGAAAGAGTCCTTGTAGATCCGTAGGATGAACCGGTTTTGATTCACCTGTGGCTAAAGATAAGATATAGTTAGAAAAGAGAAGAAGGCTGTAGGAGGGCGAACCGTATTGTAGGCATGTAGGTATTGTGCCTCCGCCGATGACCAAGGTATTTTAAGTGCATAATTATGCATGCGCGATACAAACTTCGCGGGTATATGTGGCGAACAACGGAGGCGGAACTGCTAATCCATCTCTAAATTGACCGGTCCTATGTAATAGAGGCCGGCGGCTTAATGGCTGGTGAGATATGCGGCTTGGAGGGGCCGCTTTGTACTTCGGCTGCGATGGCCGCGATACGCTCCTCAGTACGGAGGGAGCATTCCGTGTTTTCGTTGATCGTGATGACGCCGCATGGACCGGGCGGATACTGGTTGGGTGGTCCTTGCGATCAAAAGTGATCGAGCAGGCCGCCCATGGGTTAAATTTTGGGGCGACCGGCTTTATGGGGTAGACGTCTCGTAGTGCGTGCTTGCGCTCCCATGTAGGGATATGCGTCACATATATCATGTTTACTGTTTTTACTTCGGGGGGAAATTGCTTCTGTCCCCCGGTGTTCGGTTGGCGAGTCTCTTCGTCTTCGCTGTCACTGGGCAGCCCCTTCCCTTTGTGTTAGGCATGGAGCTTGCCGACTTGTTTGAAAACCCAGCAATTTCTGTTGGTATGGTTGGCGGGTTTGTCAGGGCTGCCGTGAATCTGAAAGGGCTGATCCAGTATCTTGTCTAAACTGGATGGACCATCTCTGTTTGCCTTGAATGGCTTCTTCCGTTGATCGGATTTGGGGCCACTGAATCCGGCGTTGACCGACGTGTCTTGAGTTCCTGCAATATTGTTTCGATGCTTGTTTTTATTGCGTCGTGGCTTGCCATTGCCGTCCCTGGCTTCGGAGGTGCCAGGATCGCTGGTGCTATTGCTTCTATGAGCAACCCATCTATCTTCTCCCACGCAAAAGCGGGTCAGGTAAGAGCTGCCATGGAGTTAGGTTTTTCTTGGCCGAGGTGACGGGCAAGCCACTCATCTCGGACGCTATGTTTAAAGGCCGCGAGGGCTTGGGCGTCTAGATAGTCGATAATTTGGTTCTTTTTTATTAGGAACCTAGTCCAGAGTTTCCTGGCTGACTCTCCGGGCTGTTGGATGATGTGACTGAGGTCATCGGCGTCCGGAGGCCGGACATATGTACCTTGGAAGTTGTCGCTAAAGGCGTCTTCCAAGTCTTCCCAGTTGCCAATGGAGTTCTCTGGGAGGCTGTTTAGCCAGTGCCGGGCTGGTCCCTTTAATTTTAGTGGGAGGTATTTGATGGCATGGAGATCATCACCGCTGGCCATGTGGATACGGAGAAGAAAATCCTCAATCCATACTGCAGGGTCGGTTGTTCCGTCATATGATTCGATATTCATAGGTTTAAACCCTTCTGGGAATACGTGCTCCATTACTTCCTCGGTGAAGCATAGCGGGTGTGCGGCGCCTCTATACCGGGAGACGTCGCGACGGGGTTCGGCGGACGTCCCTATGCGGTTTTCACCCCGAGTGAGGTTGTGTTGATCACGCCGGGCCTGAGAGCCGTCCTCTCGTGTTGGGGCACGTCCCCTTGACCCATAGATTGATCTAGCTAGGCCTGCCCTATGTCCAGGTCCTGCCGTAGGTCATAGGTGTAATCCCGGGCCACAATCTCCCTGCCTTTACGGCGGGGTAATGTGGGCTGGTTTTCGGCTTGGGTAGCCGTTCTATCTCGGCCAGGCGGTGGCCGGTCTGATTTATTGGCTGCGTTACGCGCTGAAGTTAGGGGCTCCCGCGCCTCAACGTCCAATTGGGGTAACAACTTGCGCTCCGGGTAGTTTTTGGTTGGTCGTGCGAGGCCGTATTCCTCGGCTGTCAGGACATTAGTCCATCTATCGTTGAGCATATCCTGTTCGGCTTGAAGCCGTTGCTGCTTCCTTTTCAGGCTCCTCGCAGTTGCGATGAGCTGTTGCTTAAAGCGTTCTTGCTCGAGGGGTTCGTCTGGCACGATGAAGTCTTCGTCGCCGAGGCTTATTTCGTCTTTGGAGGGTGGCATATAATTGCCGTCCTCCGAGTCCTCGTTCCCGACTGGCTCGTCAGGGTTACCCTGCCCCTCCTCCCTATCGTCCTGTTCGGATGTTGGTTCGACGGGGGCATCTGGGTCTTCGGCATTCTCCGGAGGTTATCATCTCCATTGCCGGTATTGCTTTGTTTGTCGCGGTGTGATTTTGAACGGCCCCGCTGATTCCGCCGCTTTGGTGGTTTATCAGTGTTATTGTCCTTGATTGGATCCTTACTGCCTTCATCGCCATCCTCTTTTGGCATATCCACCATGTATACGTCGTATGTGGAGGTGGCTGCCCAGCGTCCGGTATGCGGTGGGTTTTGGCTTTGTTCGTCTCCGGCATCGACGTCCATACCATAGATGTCTTCGGAGTTACGGTCAAACATGTCTGTTAGGTCTTTGACAGTGGCTATGAAGTGGGTGGTGGGTGGGTCGTAAAATTCCCCGCTCTCAGCCCCTAGGCCGGGCTGGGCGTAGTTCGGACATCGTTCCTCTGTAATGAAGAGGGATCACATTAAGTCAAGAGTCGCTTAAAAGCGAGGTTCTGCCAGGGAGATAAAAACCTCTAGCGCCGGGCGAGGTGAAGGTCTCCTGGCCGTGCTCATCAGCCGCTGATCGCGAGAGTTCGGATTCAAAATTCGGGGACGAGTCCGGCCTTCCCGTACCAGGGGAAATCCGGTTTAACTTCGGGATAACCGATGACACCGTTTCCTCTGGATCAGCGGTAGTAGGTTTGATAACCACTGCGAATCCGGCGGGCTCCAGGCCCCCGTCCTCGGATTCAGCGGTTTGTTCCGGCTCTAGGGCCTGAGCGGTGGTTGAAGCCGTGAATCCTTTGAAGGTCAAGTTTCCTCGGACATCGGCGACATAGTTAAGATTCGCCCGCGCGTGTGGGTATTTTTCCTTCATACCACACGCGCAGGGTGGGATGAGCAGTACTTGTTGGGCGTGTAGCACGAAGTAACAGCGCCCACACGTGTGGGCAATTCTAATATTTGCCCGCACATGGCTCGTGTGGGCTGCCTCCTACTTACACGACACGATGTGAATGGATGTCTAGTTTGCCACACGTGTGGCAGTTGTTATCGACGTCCAAAAAGAAAGATACGATTGCAAACTGTCGACAGGCTCCCTCAAAAACAAAAGAAAAATTGTGTCGGCCGGCTCGGGAGGCAGTACGCACGTGCTCCTGCCCTGCCTGCCAATAACCTTTTTGAAAATAAAATCAAGGATCAGATGCCAATAATAACTCTTTATTTCAAGGAGATACAGAAAAAAGGGTCCGAGGTCAAGATACGAAAAAAGGAGCACAAGAGTGGTCGGTGCTCGCGCTAGACCGCACGACCAGAGCCCGTCATGTTCGCCATGGATTCCCCGTGGCGCGCCGGTGTGCAGGATGCCCTCCATGGCCGCTGGTGATGGTGGTGGAGCCAGGGGAGTGGGCCATCCCGACGGTGCGCAATCGATCGGTATTTCACTTGCAGCCAAAAGCGGCAAATATCGAGGAGGCGAATCACAAAGTTGGAGGGGACGAGTTCCAAGACTATGCAGCTCTCGCGAGAGGAGTAGGGAAAAATGTTTACGTGTGTTTTGAGGAGGCAAGAGAGATTAACTACCTACAGTTGTAGTTTATCTAGAAGCCTCAAAGTTTACCCGTCCTCTCCTTCTCACAAGGAAACATGAGACTAGGGTTTCTGCCTTCCGTCGATGGTGTCGCCGATCTATGTCATCTCCTATGTCGATGGGAGGACTCCATTTTTCGATATTTTTCTGAGTTTTGTTAGGGTTTGTATCCTGCTCAGGAAAACAAAATGGCATGGGCTCCCCGAAGATGAAATAATGTTCTTTCCACCTAGCCCTTGCCCCTATGGTGCTTCTAGCAACGTCAGAGGGAGTATGGGATTCAGTCGGTGGTTGTCTTTGATGGATCAGCTCAGATTCGGACTTCCTTCGTGTATCGTCACGTTGGATCGTTCCGATCTATGCGTCTCTTCATCGGTGACGGTTGTTGTTCTGTTGCGTTGGTCCTATGAGGCATAGCATGACATTCTGATTGTTTACTATAATATAGGTTTTGCCTGGCGATAAGGGAGGGGCAATGATGACGGCACACCTTCAACTCGCTTCAGTGTTCGTAGTCGTTACTAAGTGGTGTACGGATCTGGATGTAATTTTTTTATTTCTAATTTTCGTTATACTTCTATGATTGAAAATGAAAAGATCAAAAGTTTTTCAAAAAACAGTACTTTCGGTTCTAGGAGTACACAATAGGCAACAAAGTAGTACAAGTTTAAACCAGGCATTGATTACAATTATTGTACTGTAACAGCAAAACTGCATGCTTCTATAAAAGACAAGACTTCGAAAAAACAAGTACTCCTACCACATCCCAAAAGACTCAAACTAGTAGTATACTAATAACCTCTTTAAGGCACAAAGAAACTAGATGGCAGTACTATATAGACGTAGCTAAGTAGCCAGTTTATGAGGCGATCGTCCATCACAATAGATCAGCTCGAGTTCCCGGCCGGCTGCTGCTCCTTGGTGTCGCGGGCCGATGGCTCGGATGATGCACACTCGAGCAGCGCCGCCCGCGCCCTGGCGCACGCAGCCGCGTCCGGGTCCGGCCCCGTGCATGCGGCAGCCATCACCTGCAGCTTATCACGGCATTCGTTGTTGGCGCGGTTGAAACCGTTGACGACCCCGTCGATGGCGATCGTCAAGGCTTCTGTCAACATGTCGGGAGACAGCCGCAGCGATTCGTTCGCCGTGGAGATGCCGACGGCGATGGTGTTGGTGTTGCGCTCTCCATGACGACGAGAAGAAGTAGCTAGCTAGGGCGTGAAACTATCTATGGCGACGAAAGGTGAGTTTTCGTTCGTAAGTAGGTATGCGTGCTCTTTTCCCTCATGCGTATACACTATTTATTGGCTCATGTACGTGCTGTACATATACGAGTTCGACTTGAACTATTATATCTATTTTAGTTTCAGAGTCTATTCTTACTACTACCTCCGCTTCAGTTTACAAGTCCTACGCGTATACCTAGGTTGCCAATTTTATCATTCTAATATAAACTATATAACACAAAAATTATACCTTTTGAAAGTAGAAACTCCGAAGTTTATGTTGATATATTTTTTGTAATATATGACTTGTATTAGGTTGATCAAATTGATGATCTAGAGATACGCGCACGCCCTGTAAACTGAGAGAAGGTAGTACAATAATTCCTTCCAACAACATAGACAGGAATAGTTCCTTGCAGCGCAAATCGTGGAGTTTTGTAGTACGGGGAGAGGAGGAGATATGCCAAACGTTTCTTTCCTCTTTTTCTGCAGGTGACATTTACAACGTTTTTTTTCCCTAATATAAAGCTCTGTTCCTGCACACGTATACGAAACGTTTTTGGGCCTCCCATTTCCTCTCTATTAGACAAAATCTAGCTGTATGGGCCTGGCTGTAAAACGAACTTCTTCTACTAACATATCCTTGCTTGCGATGGAATATGAATGTGTTTTCTTTAAGATGTAATACTAAAATATTTGTTTTTGCGATGTAATATGGATATAGTTGATTTTTTTATCTGTGCATATTCTAGGATTTCATGAATGGAATATTGTGTTTTTTTCTGCGATGAAACAAAACATTATACTTGTACAATCAATTTGCTTCACATGAATATAACTGTATCTGATGCATGATACAAATACAACTCATTCGTATAGGCGGTAGATAAAGCATAGAGCCACCTCCAAGATTGCCATAATGGAATAAGAAAACCGGTATGTTGTGAGAGTCTGACTTAACAACTATAGTAGATTTTTGGACTACCAGTTATTTATTACAACGGTTAGATGCTTGTCTTTGTTTCCTCGGAAAAAGTGCTTGTCCGAGCATTGCAATTTGCAAGTTGAGAAGTTCTGAAATATTGCCAAAATATTTTCGCTGCAATTATTTAGTTAAATCTTGCATCTAGAAATTAATATATGATGTTATCTATTGCCTCATAAGTCATAATTAGATGAATGAGAAAATAATTTTCTACTTTGTTAGACGTGCGTTGCACGTGCCAGCTTACTAGTACGAAAAGTAACAAAAGTACATCAATCCTAAGCACGTTTACGAAACAGTCTTGCTAAATGTTAGTCAGCTGAGACTTTGTTATGTGCCAGTCGATGATATATTTCTTTGATCTTGCATAGAGATTCGTACAAAATTTTCTTTTCCAATTTTTCCCTTTTTCATCTTATGTAATGTACTATGTTGACAACTAGTTATACCTTTTATAGGAAAAGTAAAAAAGAAGTACCTCCATCCTACACACGTACACGTACGTATATGATTGTTTGTATACTGATGGTCACGGAGCGCTCCTTAGATTTGAACCATCGTTCCTGATCAGCAACCTCTGTACTACCTTCGTCCTGATTTATTGGTTCCCTTTGAATTTTGTATCAAATTTTGACTTTATATTTAACTAACAAAATGTTAAGACATGTCGCAAAAAAATATCATTGAAAACTATGTTCAATACGAATCCAACGATATAATTTTTTTATGACATGCACTAATATTTTGTTAATTAAATCTATGGTTAAAATTAAGCACAATATACCAAGAAAACTAATAAACCAGGACAATGGTAGTATTTGATAACCACTGTTGGATATAAAGATGAAGTTTCCCGTACGAGGAGAGTCAATGAACTTTTAGGCTCTATTCCTCGGAGACACTTCTAGGCAAGTCTTGCTGCTCCCACAAGCAACGGGGAGGGAACCCTAACCGTCGGCCCTCGTTCCCCTCCTCCCAACCTCCTTCCTCCGCCGCCGCCGGCACGCGCGGATATTAAAAGCCCAGTCAGTGCGGCGACGGTAGGGCCGCTTCTCCTCTTTGCCCAACGGCTGCTGGCGCAGTACGACGGTCTTGTGCGGCGACGTTGTGATGTCGTGGGGCGCAGTTGTGCGCAAGTGGGACAGCGGGACAGCGGCGTGGTCGTCCTCCGACAGCGCGTCAGTGAGGCCAACTCCACCGCACGACCCCAAACGGACGTCCGTTTTGTCCGGAATTTGTCCGTTTGGGGTGGCAATGGGGACAAAAACGAACATGCGTGTCCGGCTTGCGTTTGAGGCGCCCACCGCTACAGAACGACCCAAAACGTCCGCCCCTCCCTCCCCCACCCGCTCGTCGCTGCGCCTCGCCGCCCGCGCGCCCCGCATGCCGCCGCGCGCGCGCACGCGCCCCTGCGCGTCGCTGCGCCTCGTCGCCCGCGCGCCCCCGCATGCAGTAGCTCGGCTCGGCCGCGCCCGCCGCCCGCTCGCCCTCGCCCCCGCCCCCGCTGCGCCGCGCTCGCCTGGCCGACTGCCCTGCACATGCAAGCGGACCGAGGCGGACGAGGAGTGGCCAAAGAGTGTCTGTCTGTGTCCGCTTTGGCCCCAAAACAAGACCAACTTTGGTCTAGGAATGGGGTGAAACAGACACGAAGCGGACGAAAAAGCAAAATAGGGTCTGTCGCTGGGTCGTCTGGTTTGTCCGTTTTACCTCAAACGGACGGGGCAGACAGAATAGAGTCGTGCGGTGGAGTTGGCCTGACTTGTGGCCCATGCGGGGTGCGGCGGCTATGGAGTGCTCGCATCAGGCGGTGGCGTGCGGGTTGGCGACTGACCAGATCCGGTCGGCTTTGGCTTTTGCGGACGATGCGTGTTGCGGGGAGTGGCTGGCGTCCCATGTAGGGCCTCTGCTCGTGTGTGGCTTGGGGGTGGTGCACGCGTAGTGGCCAAGGATGGCGTTTGTCTTCAGGGGCGGCGTTCTGTTCTGTTCTGGGCAGCACGCGGTGCGGATCACGAGCGACCTCGATTAGCCACCCGGCGGAAAAATACATGCCAGAAAAGAACATTCAGATACATTCGGCGCGGCCGCAGCCCAGCCCCTGCCACCCGAGGCAGCTGATACGACATACCAGGGTGTAACAACACCCACATACTCGGCAACGAAGCCTAGCCCCACCTCCATCATATAGTTTCTCCGAGACTGAAAGAAAAAGCTAGGCTACTTCTATTCATTATCCGTTTCCCATATGATTTTCTACACTTGTCCCTCCAAGTGACCCTGCACCGTTGGCCATAAATAAAGGACGGACCACCGCAATGGAACAAGCTTGCTTCTACCTCCGTTCGGTGACGCCTCCACGACACCAGTGAAGGTCATGCAAGGACTGGTGCAAGGTAAGCGGCAGTGCTGCTACGATGCACAAACATTGTTTCAATGAATAGGAGGTGCCGACATTGCAGGGGAGTGGTGTGAAGGCGATGCAGGGGTTGCTGGGAGGGCACTGCCATGATGTGTGAGCGCCACGTGGTGCTACGGGGGGCGTCGATGGTCCTGTAATGGAGCATCGCCAGGCAGCCAGAGCATCATTGGTGTTGCAATGAAGCATTGCTGGACCGTCGGAGCATCGCCGATACTTCAAGGTGGTGGTCACAACAGCAATGTTTCTGGAACTCCCAGAGCCCGCCGATGCTATAGACGTGGCTGATGTGTGGAAATCTCATCGGCATTTCGTTTGTGAGCTGGCCTGGGGCGTAGCCGCTGCAACCTGTGGGTTGGAGGTGGTTGCAAGCACAAGCTGATGCTGCAAGCCAACCAATTGTAGCTCTCACCAGAGCTACACACACTACTTAGGGAGCAATAATGGACTAATGGTGCGTTGCAGCCTACCCGATTGCCGAAGACGCTACGGGGAGACATGCATGTTGGGGCTCGAAGCAAGGTTATTGTTAAAATCAAGCGGCCAAACTTAGATTGTGCCTGCGTAAATCAATGGCTAGTCAGGTAACCGATCTTTTCCTGCTGCCCATCTCGTCGGTTGCCGGGTTGGCGAGGGCGATGGCGCCGGGGGGCTTGCTGTCGTCGCACAGGCAGATGAGGCCGTTGCACGTGCCGACCACGGACATCATCCGTTCCTCGGCGCTGGCGAGCACCTTCCTCGGTTTTCACCTGCTGTCGCCGCTGAGGACGTGCGCCGAGCCTCCAGCGGTCACAAGGAGGGTCGTGGGGCGGCTCCGGAGGTCCGTCTCGGTGCGCTTGTCGACGACGTCGCGCCAGCGCCGGCACACGAGGCGGGACCGGCGGCAGGCGTTGCGCGGGAGACGCCGGAGGAATCCGACACAACATTCTGCAGCGTGGGCCTGCATGTCCGACCGTGCAAAGATTTATTTTTCCTGAAGCCTTAGACGACCAGCACCAGCGTGGGCCCACAGGCAGCGGACCACGTGTGGTAAAGGACCATGACTGAATTTCAGCATGTACTCCACTTGTCCCTCAAATAGATGTATCTAGCACTAAGTTAGTGCTAGAAACATCCATTTAAAGAATAGATTTGGAACAAGCTTTTCGAATGGAGGGAGTAGAACTCTGGCTGCTGGTTGAATCGACGGGAGGGTTTGCAGATCACCACGTAGTTAACGTCGTGACTGACTCATGAGGGAACCAACTTTTGTCTGAATATTTAAGTTACAAATCAAGTAGTACTGGCGTACATGAAGACAAAGCTCCACACAGATGGAGACATCCTTAATGTAGTAAGTAATTCTTAATAACAGCAGTAAACAAGTTGAAACAGTCTGATTCCAAGTTCACGACAAGAACAAATATCTTAAATCAAATCGCAACTGTAGGCCACTTTTATTTGAGCTTCAGGCAACGAGAATAGCAGGTTCAGGACACCATTGCAGCCGAGCCACCTGCAGTTATATTCACGGACAACAGTTTCCCTACAGAGATAAAATATCAGCCCGTCAGGTAACTTCTTCAAGATATGGAGAAAACACACATATATTCAAGCCAAAAATTGCAGACAGCATGAACTATTTAAATTGCTTAATAATAAAACTAGCCATACCTCCTGTCATACTTTCATGTTTCACGGAGAGTTAACCTGGGATGATTGGCATGGAGACTTGCTTCATTCCGTATGGCAACTTCTGCAGTCTCAACTTCAGAAGATGTGCCATCCCGCTTCAGAAGAAGAACTCGTACATCTTTCAGATATGGGAGGTGCTCAATACCTAAGTAGAACCCATAGGCCTTCGCCATTGATTCAAAGAACAGATCAAGCTTCTCGAGCTTTGGCAGTGCCCCTTTCTCAAATAGAGGGGGCCCCCCAATATAAAAGAACTCCTTCAAACATCGGAATCCTCTGCCTTGCAAAACTAGCCTGTCTTTATGGACTCTGTTGGTAGAAAGTTTCAAAGAAAGTAATGCAGGCAGCTCTCCAAGTATGCCAAGAACCTCCTCTGTTATTACACTTATATGAATGTTTAGGTATGCAAGACTGGTGAGTGCTGGAGTAATCCACTTTGGCAGTTTTGAGAAACAGTATTCGGTGATGCCCTCAAATCTTTGGAGGCGAGATGGAAGAGGAGACCAGGAATCTAATAACTCCAACAGAGCTGAATTACTACCATCTATCCACACGGACTGGAGTTTGTAGCTGCCAAGCTTGCATAGCGAGGAATGAAACATCTCTGCATGCCTCTTGTGCTCTTGAGATTCTGCACCTGTCCACATGTACTGTACACGGAGTACCCTCAAATTGATCAGGCTCCCTAGCTCCTTCACTGCACCCACTGAGCTCATGGTAATATCAAAGCCTCCGATCTCCCTTAAGTTTATCATATTCTCAATCCCAATTGGTATCTTCCTCTGATACATGTAAATGCATAGATGTTGCAGTTTAGTCAGTTGAACAATTCTAGCCGGCAAGTCTCTTATTGGTGTACCCCTTAAATCTAGCGTCTCTAGATCATGTAGCATCACAACTCCAGATGGTAGCCACGATATGTCCGTTCCATAAAAGCTTAGGTACTTTAGCTGGAAAAGGTTTTCCATACCATCCATATCATAGTCCCTCAGGCCCCAGCAACCTTTAAAGTCTAGTACACGTAAAGTTTCAAACTTGGTAAGACTAGGCAAGTGTTTGATGCAACCTGATGCCGTTATTATAAGAGATCGGACATGGCTTAGATCTTTCTTTGCCAATTGAGATGCAAGCTCCTGGTCAATGTCTTGGATTGACAATCGCCGAATAGAACACTGAGAATTTTCCCAAACTGTTTGACTGCCGTTCACCACAGTGATGAAATTTTCTTCAGTGGATTTTGAAATGATAAGTTCAAGCATCATGTCATGAACTCGACAGGCCTGCACCTTCCCATCATAGTGAATATTCACTGGTTGAACAAGGCTTTTATTGATAAGCTCGTAAAAATAACTTTCTGCAACCTCTTCACAGCTCCTCCCACGCTCTTCAGAAATAAAGCCCTCCGCAATCCATTGCCTCACCAACCTTTCTCTGTCAATCACATAATCCTCAGGGAAATTACTTAAGTGCAACAAGACAGTCTTGAGGTTTGGTGGAAGATCATTATAGCTCAAGGATAGTATGTTCTTCATTCCCTCCAGACTTTGGCTTCTGTTCAAGTCAGAACCAATTGATGTTTTCACCTTCTCCCACTCTTCTTTGACACGTGGTTTGTTAGCTAGTAATCAAGATATACTGATAATTGCCAATGGCAGGCCTCCACACTTTTTCAAGATGGTATTTGAAACTTTAATAAGCATATCAGGGCAGCGCTCTTCTGAGCCAAAGATTCTTCTAAAAAACAGTCTTTCATAGTGGAGATCACTTAGAGGTGTCATTTCATAGATCTGGTCAGCATGATTTGGACAACAAGACCTTGCTACTTCCAATATGCGTGTTGTAGTTATAATTCTGCTTGAAGAATTATTCTCTGGAAAAGCACAATTGATTGCGTTCCATGCTAATATTGACCATATATCATCAATGATGACAAGATACCTAAGACAGGGGGGGTAGGAGCATAAGTTAATTACCAATATAGATGTAATTGCACTATAAAAGAACCTATTGTAAAAGTACAATCGGCTGTAAACCATGCAATGAAAAGCACAACTGGTTGTGCAATGGTGTTCATTCTGTGCACATAAAAATTACATCCTTGAAACAATTATTTTAAATAATGTTACTTACACAAAAATCATATTTCATATAACTAATGAGAAAATAATTGACAACACCATATATTACCTTTTATCTTGTAAAAGTTCTCTTAGCTTTCCAATGGATTTCTTTTCATCCCAGCTCTCCAAATCTTTTGTGAATTCATCCTAGCAAGACACCTGTGAAATCAAATCCTTGATGATTTTCTTTGTATCTGGCTTTTGTGAGACTGACACAAAAGCATGGCAGTCAAAACGCCCTTGAATCTTGCGATAGACTTCATTCGCCAGTGTTGTCTTTCCCAATCCACCGAACCCAACAATCGACAACACCCTGCGATGATGATTGCTTTCTTTTTCCAGCATCCACCTGGCAAGCTCGTCTCTTCGACTATCAATGCCAACAAGGTGTTCCTCCCCAGCAAAAAGAGCGGCCAACCGGGGATCCACACCCGTATGGCCCGAGGTGCAATAATCAATATCATCTAATTTGTAGCTAGTCTTGAGCTCCTTCACTAGCTTGATACGGAGCTTCAGGTCATCGATTTGGTTGGCAATTCCACGCCGAGCTCCGAGCGTCTTTAGACGGCGAGCGGTCTTGTGGAAGAACTCCTTAAAGCCCTCGCCGTCCCCTCCTTTGCCGAGACGGTGAATGAACTTGTCGAAAAGATCCTCTGTATCGTAGGCCAACTCCCTCACCAGTGATACCCATTCCTTCACTTGGTCATCAGGGTCTTCCAGCCTTGCATACTTATTTAGCGCACCATCCATACCTTTAAACTCAGACTGGAGGGAGTGGATCTCTCGGCGGACCCCTTTCAGGCGGCTGCACTCGCCGGCGAGCAAATCAGCGAGCTTCCCCAGCAGAGGGCCCAACGCGCCCAGCGCAGCGGTCACCACAGGCGCCATGGATCCTGGAGCTCTCCTCTCAGCCCCCCATCTTTCGCTTGTGTTTCTGCTTGTGTGGCGTGCGCTTGGAATGATAGGATAGAATAGAACGCACACAAGCGCGTGATTGGGGAGCCGGGGGTGCGTACCAGTCGCAAGCTTTCTTCGACGCCTCACCCAGCGACAACTCGATAATAATAAATATATGAAAATAACTGCTGATTTACGAGTGGCTAGCCTGTCTGTGGGATGAGATATTTCAGATTGCCAGCTATGCTGACTAGACTTGGTCCAAAACGATCGAAACATCGGCCTCAAGCAGTGAAGGGCTTCCAGCATACCACCTATCTAACGAAGAAAAGTCTAAGGTTTATTTTTAACTATAAGAAAAGTCTAAGGTTGCTAGAACGCGGTCCGCCGACACGCGCCTGCCCATGAAAAGACACCACCTCCAAAGCCATCAGAATTATCTAAACTTGACATAGCTAATTAATAGAGAGAAGTGTCCTGTCTTATGTCCGTACTTGGTCGACGCTACGTACTATATATGAAAGATAAAGATATTAAAAAGGTGAAGCTTATATGGCAAACTCAATTCCATTTTTTGGTAGTTTTCTTTTATAGACTAGACTAGTGCTAAAACAAGAAACAAAAAGATTCTATTGCAAGATCTAAAGATATACCTTCAAGCACTAACCTCCCCGGCAACGGCGCCAGAAAAGAGCTTGATGTCTACTACACAACCTTCTTCTTGTAGACGTTGTTGGGCCTGCAAGTGCACAGGTTTGTATGACAGTAGCAAATTTCCCTCAAGTGGATGACCTATGGTTTATCAATCCGCGAGAGGCGTAGGAGGAAGACGGTCTCTCTCAAACAACCCTGCAACCAAATAACAAAAAGTCTCTTGTGTCCCCAACACACCCAATACAATGGTAAATTGTATAGGTGCACTAGTTCGGCGAAGAGATGGTGATACAAGTGCAAATAGATAGTAGATATAGGTTTTTGTAATCTGAAAATATAAAAACAGCAAGGTAGCAAGCGGTAAAAGTGAGCGTAAACGGTATTGCAATGCTAGGAAACAAGGCCTAGGGTTCATACTTTCACTAGTGCAATTCTCTCAACAATAATAACATAGATAATCATATACATCCCTCAACATGCAACAAAGAGTCACTCCAAAGCCACTAATAGCGGAGAACAAACGTAGAGATTATGGTAGGGTACGAAACCACCTCAAAGTTATTCTTTCAAATCAATCCGTTGGGCTATTCCTATAAGTGTCACAAACAACCCTGGAGTTTTTACTAGAATAACACCTTAAGATACAAATCAACCAAAACCCTAATGTCACCTAGATACTCCATTGTCACCTCAAGTATCCGTGGGCATGATTATACGATATGCATCACACAATCTCAGATTTATCCAACCAACATAAAAGTACTTCAAAGAGTGCCCCAAAGTTTCTACCGGAGAATCAAGAACGTGTGCCAACCCCTATGCATAGGTTCCCAATGTCACGAAACCCGCAAGTTGATCACCAAGACGATTATGGTAGGGTACGAAACCACCTCAAAGTTATTCTTTCAAATCAATCCGTTGGGCTGTTCCTATAAGTGTCACAAACAACCCTAGAGTTTTTACTAGAATAACACCTTAAGATACAAATCAACCAAAACCCTAATGTCACCTAGATACTCCATTGTCACCTCAAGTATCCGTGGGCATGATTATACGATATGCATCACACAATCTCAGATTTATCCAACCAACATAAAAGTACTTCAAAGAGTGCCCCAAAGTTTCTACCGGAGAATCAAGAACGTGTGCCAACCCCTATGCATAGGTTCCCAATGTCACGAAACCCGCAAGTTGATCACCAAGACATACATCAAGTGTTCTCATAAAGACTCAATCTGATAAGATAACTTCAAAGGGAAACTCAATTCATCACAAGAGAGTAGAGGGGGAGAAACATCATAAGATCCAACTACAATAGCAAAGCTCGGGATACATCAAGATCGTGCCATAGAGGAACACGAGAGAGAACACGAGAGGGAGAGAGATCAAACACATAGCTACTGGTACATACCCTCAGCCCCGAGGGAAAACTACTCCCTCCTCGTCATGGAGAGCGCCGGGATGATGAAGATGGCCACCGGTGATGGATCCCCCCTCCGGTAGGGTACCGGAAAGGGGTCCCGATTGGTTTTTGGTGGTTTTGGAGGCTTGCGGCGGCGGAACTCCCGATCTATCTTCTGTTCTGGAAGTTTTAGGGTACGACGGTATATATGGATGAAAGGAGAACGTCGGTGGAGCTATGGGGGCCCCATGAGGCAGGGGGGCGCGCCCCCACCCTCGTGAGCACCTCCCGTATCTTCTGACATGGGGTCCAAATCCATCAGGTGGGTTTCCTTCCAAAAATAACTTCTCCAGTTGATTTCGTTCCGTTTTGACTATGTCTGATATTCCTTTTCCTCGAAATACTGAAATAGGCATAAAACAGCAAATCTGGGCTGGGCCTCCGGTTAATAGGTTAGTCCCAAAAATAATATAAAAGTGGAAAATAAAGCCCAATATTGCCTAAAACAGTAGATAATATAGCATGGAGCAATCAAAAATTATAGATACGTTGGAGACGTATCATTATGCAGTTTGACTGATAAAGATCTTCGTAGAATATGTAGAAGCCAATACGAGCATCCAGGTTCCGTTGTTGGTTATTGACTGCAGATGTGTCTCGGTCATGTCTACATAGTTCTCGAACCCGTAGGGTCCGCACGCTTAATGTTCGATGACGATTTGTATTATGTGTTATGTGATTGGATGTACCGAAGTTTGTTCGGAGTCCCGGATGAGATCATGGACATGACGAGGAGTCTCGAAATGGTCGAGAGGTAAATATTCATATATTGGAAGGTTGCATTTGGACATCGGAATGGTTCCGAGTGGTTCGGGCATTTTTCCGGAGTACCGGGAGGTTACCGGAACCCCCCAGGAGAAGTATTGGGCCTAGTGGGCCTTATTGGAGGAGAGGAGAAAGGGCCACGTGAGAGGGGCGCCCCACCCCTTGCCCAAACTGGATTGGACTAGGGGAGGGGGTCGGCCCCCCTCTTTCCTTCCCCCTCTCTCTCCCTTACCTTTCCCTCCGGTGGAAGAAAGGAAAAGGGGGGGGGCGAATCCTACTTTGACTAGGAGTCCAAGTAGGACTCCCCCCTGGCGCGCCCATACCTGGTCGGCCTCCTCTCTCCTTCCCTCCTTTATATACGTGGCCAGGGGCACCCCAATAGCACAACATACAATCTCTTAGCCGTGTGCGGTGCCCCCCTCCACACTTTTATTCCTCGGTCATATCGTCGTAGTGCTTAGGCGAAGACCTGCGCCGGTAACTTCATCATCACCGTCACCATGCGTCATGTTGATGAAACTCTCCCTCGGCCTCAGCTGGATCTAGAGTTTGAGGGACGTCACCGAGCTGAACATGTGCAGATCGCGGAGGTGCCGTGCGTTCGGTATCGGTTGGTTCGCGAAGACGTTCGATTACATCAACCGCGTTACTTAACGCTTCCGCTTTCGGTATACGAGGGTACATAGACAACACTCTCCCCTTTCGTTGCTATGCATCACATAGATAGATCTTGCGTGATCGTAGGAAAATTTTGAAATTACTGCGTTCCCCAACACCCCCTCCTAGTAGGACTCGGAAAGGATGAATCCTACTCCTACTAGGAGGAGGATTCCTCTCATCCTTGGCGCGCCATAGGGCCGGCCGGCCTCCCCCTTGCTCCTTTATATACGGGGGTAGGGGGCACCCTAGAACACACAAGTTGACATTATTTAGCCGTGTGCGGTGCCCCCCTCCACAGATTTCCACCTCGGTCATATCGTTGTAGTGCTTAGGCGAAGCCCTGCGTCGGTAACTTCATCAACACCGTCATCATGCCGTCGTGCTGACGAAAATCTCCCTCGGCCTCAGATGGATCTAGAGTTCGTGGGACGTCACCGAGTTGAACGTGTGCAGATCGCGGAGGTGCCGTACTTTTGGTAATAGGATCGGTTGGATTGCGAAGACGTTCGACTACATCAACCGTGTCACTTGACGCTTCCGCTTACGGTCTACGAGGGTACGTGGACTACACTCTCCCGCTCGTTGCTATGCATCACATAGATCTTGCGTGATCGTAGGAATTTTTTTGAAATTACTGCGTTCCCCAACACTGGTACCCCCTTCGAAGATGGAGGAGGTTGTCACCCTGTCGGCCAGAATCCTTGGAGCAAACGAGAGTGCCTCTGCACCTACTTAGTAATTCATGCCGACATGGTCCTGCTGATGCTTTTGTGTGGTGGTCTGCTCATGTTGGAGAGCTTCTTCGGCTTCAAGCGGCTTAGGGCCTTAGTTTTCATGTCTCTACTTGTTGAGCCTATTAGTTGTTGGCAAAGCACTATGTATCTTCGCCGTTCTTTTCTTTTTTGTACTCAATGTAAAGTGTCGTCCGTAATCTTCTGGCTGGTTGATGGCTTTGTTAATTCAAAGCTGGGTTAGGTTCGAGCCCTTCTTGGGCTCGGCCAAGTCTTATCTCTAAAAAAGTAGTCGTTGCAATGTTTGTAGTATGAAATGTGTTTGTTTGAAAAATAAACTTGATATCTTTGCATTTTTGTTTGTCCTGATGAACTATTATATTTTACATCATCTATTGAAATTGAGAATTTTTTATGATTTAAAAACCACCTTTTGGTGATGTAAATTTTACCTAAAACACAATTTAATGATTTATTTTACATCGCCTATTGAAGATGCTCTTAGTCCATGGGCAAGCGCGTGACGGCCGACCACGTTCTAGCACCCTTAGACTTTTGTTTTCGGAAGATCCTTAGACTTTTCTTCATTAGATGCGTGGAACGCTGGAAGTTCTTTCCTGTTTGAGGCCGATATTTCGATCGTTTTGGACCAAGTCTACTTAGGATAGCTATCAATCTGAAATATCTCGTCCCAGAGACATGCTAGCCACTCGTATTATCTAGTCGTTATTGGATGAGTCGTCGAAGAAAGCTTGCGAGTGGTACGCACCCAGGCTCCCCAATCACGCGCTTGTGTACGTTCTATCCTATCCATTCCAAGCGCCCGCCACACAAGCAGAAACACAGGCGGGAGATGGGGTGCTGAGAGGAGAGCTCCAGGATCCATGGCGCCTGTGGTGACCGCTGCGCTGGGCGCGTTGGCCCTCTGCTGGGGAAGCTCGCTGATTTGCTCGCCGGCGAGTGCAGCCGCCTGAAAGGGGTCCGCCGAGAGATCCGCTCCCTCCAGTCTGAGTTTAAAGGTATGCATGGTGCGCTAAATAAGTATGCAGAGTAAAAGGCACTGGCGGTCAGAGAACTTGTCATTCGGGTGCACTTAAGTCACACTACTCGCAAACCGAAAAAACCCGTCACGGAACTTGCATTGCGGGTGCATCTAGGTCACATTGGCCATCTGGACCGGCCAGCCGCCCGGTTTTCTCTATTCCTTTGGTCACACCAGGCGCACGTGACATGAGTTTCTTTGCACAAAAGCCCCTATTCTCTTTGTGAATCATTTGCCTAGAGTTTTTTTTAGTAGCAGATGGGGGAAACGACTCGCGGAGGCGCTGCGGGCACGCCGAGCTCGTCGGCGGCAAGGGAACACGCGGCGTCGATGGAGCTTCCAATGTTGAGGACGGAAGGGCATGGAGGCCCCTCCCCCACCGCTCCTCCCCCCAATTAGCTAGGGTTTTCTGCCGCCACGATTGAGGATGATTGACACTCCTTCCAAGTTCTTATCAATATGTTAGTTTGTGAATGATCAATAGTTAGTTCCTGCTCTTATTTTGTAGTATTAGGCCCTTAGGTTTCTTGGGCTCACTGCTAGGGTTTCTGAATTTTGCTTCCGCTCATCGTCTATTTTGCAATGTAGGGTTTGATTCACCAAAATTCAGTATAGAGCTGCATCATGGTGGTTTCTTCATGGGGAAAGGAAATAACTTGGCATATTTGGATGAGAAATTATCATTGTTTGATAACCTTGACAGGAACACTTTCTGCAATGATATGATTGACTATATGCTTCAGCAGTTAAACTATGCACTTGATCAGCTAGAAATTGGGTTATGGTGCCCACCTGGTAAAACAGTAGCTAATATGGTCCCAATTGACTTTGAATTTGACTGTCTCAAGATGGCAAGAGCTTCTGTGCATTCTAAGGAACTTGTTTTATTTGTGAATCATGTGAAAAGAAGTGAGGAAGATGACATTGCCTATAGGGCTGGGCCTGAACTGCCTCGAGTAATACTTAGCCCTATAAGCAAAGATAAATTGAGGCACATGAAATCAGAGAGCACAGAAGGTATTGTAGATAATGCTGAAAATTCAGGAAAAATGCTAGATTCAGGTACTGTAGAGGATCCTGAAAATTCAGAAATTTCAGATAACTCAGAAGATTCAGAAGAGGACTGGGAATGTGATTCAGGGACTGATCCTACTTGGTATGATAGTGATTATGCAATGGATGAAGATGATGATTTGTATGACAAAAATGTAGATGATGCTGTGAAGGATGCATTGTTTGAGAAGGGGAAGCAAATAGGAGCTGAGTACAGACATGTTCCAGGCACAGATGATGTCACTGAAGATGACTTAAAGCTCCCAGAAGAGGAAGATTTGGAGAAAATGCACAAGAGTGACTCTGATGATGAGGAGTACAAGAAGAAGAAAAAGAAAGAGAACCCCATATACAAGTTCAAAACATTTAACCCATTTGTTGACATTGAAAATCCTCAATTCAAACTAGGGATGGTCTTTGATTCAGTTGAGCTAGTGAGGAAAGCAGTAGCACATTATGCAGTGAAGAATAGAGTGCAAATCAAGAAAAAGAGAAACAACAAGCAGAGGTTTGAGGCAATATGTTCAGAGGGATGCCCTTGGAAACAGGTGGCTGTGGCAGATAATAGGACACAGTCCTTTCTTGTGAAGACATTTGTTGGAGAGCACAACTGTGAGAAGGTCTGGGATGTGAAAGAACTGACAGCCCCCTATCTGGCAAAGAATTATGTAGAGAAGTTCAGAGACAATGACAAGATGTCATTGTCTACATTTGGAAGGAAAGTGAGGAAGAAATATAACATGGAAGTAAGTAGGCACAAATTTGGGAGAGCTAGGAAAGCAGCATTGGAAGTGGTGCATGGGGATGAGGTGAAGCAATATACACTTCTCTGGAAATATGCACAGGAATTGAGAACTAGCAACCCAGGATCTTCTTTCTATCTGAACCTAGAGCATGGATTGTTTAGCACATGTTACTTTAGTCTTGCAGCTTGCAAGATAGGGTGGCTCAAGGGTTGCAGGCCCATTATATGCCTTGATGGCACATTTATAAAGACAGAATATGGTGGTCAGTTGCTAACTGCAGTAGGTATCGATGGGAATGATTCTATCTATCCAATTGCAATGGCACTGGTGGAGACAGAGTGCCATGCATCATGGTCTTGGTTCCTAGCTACACTAAAGCAAGATCTTAATATTCTAAACACAAGCAATTTCAGCATTATGAGTGATAAACAGAAGGTAGCAATTTGTAGCCATTTCTTTTAATTAACTTCACTGCATTTGTAACAATTTCTACAACTAAACTACACTGCTGCTGTAGCTATTTCTATAACTGTACTTTTCTGCACTTTTCTATAACTGAACATTTCTGCAATTAGGGGCTCATCAAAGCTGTACAGGAGCATTTCCATGACTCTGAGCACAGGTTTTGTGTTAGACACCTATAGAAAAACCTACATGCAGTACACAAGGGAGAGACTATCAGACAGCAACTCTGGGCTTGTGCCAAATCTACCACACCAACTATTTTTTAGCAGAATATGGAGAACCTAAGCCAAGACAATCCTGAGGCATATAAATGGTTCGAGGAGAAGCCACCAAATCAATGGTCAAGGGCATATTTTGATGTATTTCCAGAATGTGATATTCTTCTTAACAATACATGTGAAGTCTTCAACAGGTAACAATACATGTGAATTTTAATGCAATTTCTTTTACTGAATTTTAATGCAATTTCTTTTACTGAATTTTAATGCAATTTCTTTTACTGAATTTTAATGCAATTTCTTTTACTGAATTTTAATGCAATTTCTTTTACTGCATACAGGTACATCTTAGAGGCCAGAGAGCTACCAGTCATGTCTATGTTTGAGAGAATAAAATCTCAGATCATGCATAGGCACATGACAAAGAAAAAAGAAGCTCTACAAAAATGGTCAGGGAATATAACTCCCAAAATTAGAGACAAGCTTAGGAAGAATGTGGAGTTGTCAGCAAACTGCCACCCAGAAGAATCAGGCATGGGTGTCTTTGGAGTTTTGTCAAATGAGAAAACCTACATAGTGGAGCTGAACATGCACACCTGTACTTGCAGAAGATGGCAGTTGACTGGAATTCCATGTAGCCATGCATGAGCTTGCTGCAGACACGAAAGAATAAGGCCTGAGACTATGGTGTCTTCTTGTTACTCAGTGCAGACATATCTATGTGCTTATGGAGTCCAGGTGTATCCAACTAGTGACAAAGATGAGTGGGCTCCAATTAATGATGTACCTATATTGCCACCACATTACGAGAAAAGAGCTGGGAGGAGGAGGAAGAATAGAAGGCAACAACCAGAGGAGAGTGAGGATGGCACTAAACTCAGCAGGCATGGTGCTATTATGCATTGTGGGTATTGCAAAGCAGCTGGGCATAACAGGAGTGGATGCTCACAACTGAAAGCTGCTGTACTAAGAGAAGTTGTAGAGGACGAGGAGGAACAGGTACAAAATGAGCAATCAGCTGTAGAGCAACCTAGTGAGAGGACAGAGCAACCTAATGAGAGAAGCACAGCTACAGATCAACCTAGAGCACATAGTTCCAGGGGTAGGAAGAGAAAGCCAACTGACAAAATGAGAGAACAGGTAGAAGAAATGATGGAAAAGGCAAAAAAGAAGAAGTCCAAAATGGTTGTTGATGCCAATGGAGATGCTGACTACCCGGTGATCCTAACTGTAAGTACATTATTCCTTACTTGAAACATGTAAAGGAAAACAAGTTACAATACCTGACAATATATATTTGTTTCTTAGCACATCCAGCAGAGATGTCTGAATCCACAATTGGACCCAACACAACAAAAAGATAGCATGGTGCACATTCTATCACATGAGGTATTTAAAATATATTTTTGTTTTTTTCTTCCAGTTTTACTGCAATTTCATTACCTGATGACTGTATGCAGGGACCTGCAAAAGGAATTCCTGTTTCTAGGATGCACCAAATACCAGATGAATCTACCTTTGTAGCACAGCATAGAGCCAACTTACCTGCTGCCACATTTGTTGCACAACCAGCACAAGGCCCCCCACAAGGCAGAGGAAGAGGAGCAAGAGGAGCAAGAGGTTCTGGAACAGCAGGCAAAAGTAGGGGTGCTGCACCAGCAGGTAGAAGCAGAGGACAAGAGGTGTTTCACCAGCAGCCAGAGGAGGAAGAAGTGTTGCACCAGCAACCAGAGGAGGAAGAGGTGCAGCAAAGAGAACTTCAACACGAGCAAGGGGTCTGGGAAGAACAAAGAAAACAACTAAAACAAGGGGAATGGAGTGGCTCCTGTTTGGTGAAGGATCAAGCAGAAATGCTCCAGCAGATGAACAGGAGCAAACAGAATTCCAATCTACACAAGGAGCTCTAGCAACTCCTCCAGCAGATGAAGAGTGAAATGCTTTTATTTTTTTATGTTGTAGAACTATGGTACTTAAGACTGCAACATCTTTTGTGATGGCCTTTTGGTACAAAACTTAAACTTGTTAGCCCTATGTAATGGTATGTTCGTATGTTGCTACAAAACCGAAACTTCCAGCACTTCTTTCTTGCAGTGAATTTGCTACAGTTTAGTTATGAATGTATATACAGGCAAAGTTTAGCCCATTTTCATAATGGAGATGCAACAGAACACTGATTCTTAACATATAAGATCTCTTACAATAACACAAATGACAGCTCGTACAGTACGAACTCTTACACAAACAAGTTCAGAACAGAACACACACTTTCAACTCCAACTCCTGCATATCCAACACTACATCTGCACTTCTTTGCGCTTAAGCATTACCATATGGTCCAGGTCCAGTACCATCTATCTTGCCGCGCCAGGTTGTGAAAGTGTGCTTGCGGCTGAGATCTACGTCTTCGTCGGGGAGTAACTCATCAGCCAACCCTTCAGTTAGAAATGGGCCACGGTCGATGACCTCCTTGACATGCATGGTCACTACAAAATCAATGGTGCCACGATCAGTTGGAGAGTTCGGCCACGGCGGTGAATGAGCATTCTCGTCATAGGAGTCCAGCGTCCACGGTTGCAGAGGAGGAGCCGGAACAGAGACAGTGAGCACCTTCGGAACGGCACTAGGATTGCGTAGCCACGCCGTGCAAGGCAGCACCCACTTGTCAGTAGCCGGGAGCATGTCGATGAGCTCACCGGCGAGCACCAGGTTGACGGTATCCGGGTCCCAGGCCTCTTCCGGGAGCCCCTCCAAGCTCAGCGTCGTCTTGTACTCCAGCTTCAACGGCCTACCACGTGACAAACTTGACCAACATTGAAAACTAATTCTGCTGTCGCTGCAACGCACCTGCTCCGACGCGAGCACTACACGAGTGCAATCCTCTAGCGAGTCAAACCGCACGAAAAAGTGGAATGGTGGGCTGGTCACCTCCACCTTCATGGCTGCCGGCCTGATGGCACAATG
>NC_053023.1:300112337-300128943 GCF_003073215.2 Triticum urartu | reverse complement strand
TTATAACTCCGACTCTTGCCATTTTCGGCTTTATGTTATGAGATTCCCTTCGTGGTTGGGTTTTTGTCTTCGTTTTGCATTTTGTTCATGTTATGCATTTCATATCATGTCATCATGTGCATCTCATTTGCATACGAGTTTGTCTCATGCATCCGGTCATTTTCCCCGTTGTCCGTTCCGCAATCCGACACTCCCACATGCACCCGGCGCACCCCTCTTGTCTCTTTTCGTGAGCGGGAGTTAAACATTCTCGGAATGGGCCGAGATTTGTCAAGTGTCCTTGGAACACCACCAGTAGACCGCCTGTCAAATTTCGTTCCATTTGGAGGCCGTTTAATCCCCCAACGGTTAACCGGGTAACCGCAAAAGCCTCTTTTGTGTTGCAGCCCAACACCCCTCCAAATCAGCCCAATAAGCCATCTAAACCCTCTCCATGTTCTCCGTCATCGGATCACGATCGTGTGGGCGAAAACCGCACCTCATTTGGACATTCCTACCTCCCTCTACCTATAAATATGTGCATCTCCCCCGAAATTCGGGTCCAAACCCTAGTCTCCTTCCCCCTCGCGCCACCGGACACGTCCGTTTAGGCAGACGCGTCTGCGCCGCCCGCACGCGACCAACCGCGTCCCACACGTGTCGCCCGCATCTCCCCCGCCGCCGAAGCCCGCCGGGCCCGCGGGAGACCCTCCGGCCCGAGCCGCCCCGCGCCGCCCCCGCGCTCCGCCGCTCGCCCGGCACGTGCTGCTCCGCCGCGCGCCGCCATTCCGCTGCGCCGCCTTGCCGCGCCTCGCATGCTCCGTCGTGCGTCGTCGACCGCGCGCTCGCCGCACGCGCTGCCGCGCCGCCGCCGCGCCGCAGCTCGCCGGATCCGCCCTCGTCCCTCGTCCGGCCACCTCTCCCTCATCTCCGGCGCCCTCTCCCTCATCTCCGACCGCCGCGCGAATCTCCTCCGGCGACCTTCCGGTGAACCTCAGGATGCATGCCCCAAAAACCTAGATCCAAATTCGGAGGGTAAAAATCACCTATCTTTTTCCCCTAATATTTTGTATGCGATGTTAAACATGTCATATCTCCATGCTCGTTGATCCAAATCATGCATATGATATGTCGAAATGTTCATCTCGTTAAGATCTTCACGTTAGTAGCATTTCCATGGATGTTACTATCCATTAGCATGCCATTTTCATTGTTGCAAGAGTGCTATAAAATGTTAACTGCTGGTACTTATCAGATCATGGTGATTTGTCATTTTTGTTGCATTTGATGTGTGCATTCTATGAGCATGAGGTCTACATGTGTTTTGAACTACATCATGCCATCTTTACAGAGGTGCATGTCTTGTATTTTTGTGATCTATGTGGTGACTAGCACAAGCATGCAAAGTAGGCTCCATAATATTGTTGTTTTCAGGCACTTTGTGAATTTGCTGTTGTTATTTCGATGCCATGTAAACTTGATGCTACCATGGGATCCATTCTTATTTTGAGTTACTTCACTAAGGATGTTTTGAACATTTGGTTATGGTCTGTCCATTCATGCCCCTGTTTGAATTTATAGAGTGCTCTAGCATGTCATTTTCTTGCTCTACTTTTGCTATATATTATTCCTGGCAGATTGTTTACATGTTAATCAATATTGCCATGGTTGTTGCTAGTGATGCATGGACCCTATGATCTTGCTCTTGCCATTCTTAGCTTCATGAACATGTCATCTTGCCGTTGGTATGCTTATGTTGTCATGTAATACTTTGTGGTGAGTGACATGAGCTTGCAAAGTTGCTATCATGAATCTGTTTATGCCATGCTCTGTTTTTCTTCTAAGTCTGAAACTGTTAATAAAACTTGCTATGTTTACATGGGTACCATCATATCTTCTGTGCCTTTTTGGCTCATGTTCAGTAAGGGAGTTTTGTTCTATGCTTTTAGTAGAATCATTCCATGCCTTTATTTGCCATGATATGTTCCTGTAGCATGTTGTTTGCTTGCTCTAAACATTGCTTCCTAATGTTGTTTTGACATGTTAGTATTTTTTTAGGGTTAATTGGATCTATGCCACTATAACTTTCACGAGTTGGAAATATGCCATTACAATTCTGCACATTTGGAAAATGCCATTACAATTCTTTCATCCTTCTCTATATGCCATTATGTTAAATTTGAGACACAAATACCCTTGTCTTCCTTCTTTCACCCTCCTCTTATGTACTTCTACCACAATGACCTGCCATTAACTCCGGAGCATGGGGCCGTGTGAAAAACAACTTCCAGCACCGACCATGCATACTGTATGTGGCTGTGCAACTTCGTGGACGGCACCAGATGGGTTGTGAAACCATTGTAGTCCGTCTCCCAAGAGAATGCTGCCTTGCAGGTTCTCTACAACCGGACATTAACAAATTCCCATCTGCCATATAACCACGGGCACGGCTTTCTAAAGTTTATACCCTGCAGGGGTGTCCCAACTTAGCCCATCACAAGCTCTCACAGTCAACGAAGGATATTCCTTCTCCCGGAAAAACCAGCTCAGTCTCGGAATCCCGATTACAAGACATCTCGACAATGGTAAAACAAGACCAGCAAAGCCGCCCGAATGTGCCGACAAATCCCGATAGGAGCTGCACATATCTCGTTCTCAGGGCACACCGGATGAGCAGTCCATACAACTAAAACCAGCCCTCAAGTTTCTGATGACCCACAAGTATAGGGGATCTATCGTAGTCCTCTTCTTCCTCCGTGGTCCAACCATCGTGCTCCACATCTCCATAGGACCTTAGGATTAGCTAAGTAATCATCCACATAGCTTTCTCCTTCTGAATCCTGGGAAGACATGTTGATCTAATCTGCAGCGGACAGCTTGAAACAAAAACAGAGGATAATTGCGTGATACGGGAGTCAAAACCTTCAGGAGAATATATAGTGAATTTTTACCGACCAAAATACGTATCGTGCAAGAAAACGGAGTCCGGAAGGCACACGAGGTGCTCACGAGGTAGGGGGCGCACCCAGGGGGTAGGGCGCGCCCTCCACCCTCGTGGGGCCCTTGTGTCCTTCCCAGACTACTACTTAATTTTCTATTTTTCTAAATATTCCAAAACGGAGAAATATTGCCTTAAAAATTGTTTTGGAGTCGGTTACTTGCCGTACCACATACCTATTCCTTTTTCGGAGTTTGAAATGTTCTGGAAAGTGTCCCTTATGTATTCCTCCGGGGTTACGGTTTCAATAATATTGGTTTCAATATTTATGGGATTACCTGAGATATAATGTTTAATTCTCTGACCATTTACCACCTTCGGATTTGTGCCTTCGAAGTTGTTGATTTTTATGGCACCGAAATGATAGACCTCCTCGATAACATAGGGGCCTTCCCATTTAGAGAGAAGTTTTCCTGCAAAAAATCTTAAACGAGAGTTGTATAGCAATACATAATCACCTACATTAAAATCACACTTTTGTATCCTTTTGTCATGCCATCTTTTAACCTTTTCTTTAAACAACTTGGCATTTTCATAAGCTTGGGTTCTCCATTCAAAAGTGAGCTAATATCAAATAACCTCTTTTCACCGGCAAGTTTGAAATCATAGTAGAGATCTTTAATAGCCCAATATGCCTTATGTTCTAGTTCGAGAGGTAAGTGGCATGCTTTTCCATATACCATTTTATACGGAGACATACCCATAGGATTTTTATATGCAGTTCTATAGGCCCATAATGCATCATCAAGTTTCTTGGACCAATTCTTTCTAGACCTATTGATAGTCTTTTGCAAAATTAATTCGAGTTCTCTATTACTCAATTCTACTTGACCACTAGACTGTGGGTGATACGGAGATGCAATTCTATGATTGACGTCATATTTAGCAAGCATTTTATGGAAAGCACCATGAGTAAAATGTGAACCACCATCAGTCATTAAATATCTAGGGACTCCAAACCTCGGAAAAATAACTTCTTTAAGCATTTTAATAGAAGTGTTATGATCAACACTACTAGTTGGAATAGCTTCTACCCACTTAGTAACGTAATCAACAGCAACTAAAATATGTGTATATCCATTAGAGGCAGGAAAAGGTCCCATATAATCAAAGCCCCAAACATCAAACGGTTCAATAACAAGTGAATAATTCATAGGCATTTCTTGACGTCTACTAATATTACCAATTCTTTGACATTCATCACAAGATAGGACAAACTTATGGGCATCCTTGAAGAGAGTAGGCCAATAAAAACCGGATTGCAATACCTTATGTGCAGTTCTATCTCCCGCGTGGTGTCCTCCATAAGTTTCGGAGTGGCACTTGCGTAGGATCTGTTCCTGTTCATGCTCAGGTACACAACGTCTAATAACACCATCCACTCCTTTTTAAAAGGTGTGGGTCATTCCCAAAAGTATTTCTCAAATCATAGAAGAACTTTTTCTTTTGTTGGTATGTGAAGCTAGGTGGTATGAATTTAGCAACAATGTAATTAGCATAACCAACATACGAAGGGGTACTACGAGAAGTACTTATGACATTTAATTGTTCATGAAGCTAGGTGGTATGAATTTAGCAACAATAAATTAGCATAATCAGCATACCAGGGTACTACGAGAAGTACTTATGACATTTAATTGTTCATCAGGAAAGCTATCATCAATAGGTAGTGGGTCATCAAGAACATTCTCTAACCTAGATAAGTTGTCTGCAACGGGGTTCTCAGCTCCTTTTCTATCAACAATATGCAAATCAAATTCTTGTAGCAAGAGAACCCATCTAATAAGTCTAGGTTTAGCATCTTTCTTCTCCATAAGATATTTAATAGCAGCATGATCAGTGTGGATAGTTACTTTAGAATCAACAATATAAGGTCTGAACTTATCACAAGCAAATACAACTGCTAAAAGTTCTTTTTCAGTAGTAGCATAATTTCTTTGAGCATTGTCTAGAGTCTTACTAGCATAATGGATAACATTTAATTTCTTATCAACTCTTTGCCCTAGAACAGCACCTACAGCATAATCGCTAGCATCACACATAATTTCAAAGGGTAAATTCCAATCAGGTGGCTGAACAATAGGTGCAAGAGACTAATGCTTTCTTAAGTATTTCAAATGCTTCTACACAATCATCATCAAAGACAAATGGTATATCTTTTTGTAATAAATTAGTCAGAGGCCGAGAAATTTTTGAGAAGTCCTTAATGAACCTCCTATAAAATCCGGCGTGACCAAGGAAACTTCTTATACCTTTGATGTCCTTGGGACATGGCATCTTTTCAATAGCATCAACCTTGGCTTTATCAACTTCAATACCTCTTTCAGAAACTTTATGCCCCAAGACAATACCTTCATTAACCATAAAGTGGCACTTTTCCCAATTCAAGACAAGATTAGTTTCTTCACATCTCTGCAAAACTCGATCAAGATTGCTCAAGCAATCATCAAAAGAAGATCCATAGACGGAAAAGTCGTCCATGAAAACCTCACAAATCTTTTCACAAAAGTCAGAGAATATAGCCATCATGCATCTTTGAAAGGTAGCAGGTGCATTACATAAACCAAAAGGCATACGTCTATAAGCAAAAGTACCAAAAGGGCATGTAAAAGTAGTCTTTGATTGATCTTTAGCCGACACAGGTATTTGAGAGAAACCAGAATAACCATCTAGAAAGCAGTAATGTGTATGTTTGCATAATCTTTCTAGCATTTGATCGATAAAAGGTAAGGGGTAATGATCTTTCTTAGTAGCCTTATTTAATTTGCGGAAATCAATTACCATCCTATAACCTGTAATAATTCTTTGTGGAATCAATTCATCTTTATCATTAGGAACAACAGTAATACCTCCCTTCTTAGGGACACAATGAACATGACTTACCCACTGACTATCAGCAACGGGATAAATTATACCTGCCTCCAGAAGCTTTAGTATTTCTTTTCTTACCACTTCTTTCATTTTAGGATTCAGACGTCGTTGAGGATCACGAACTGGTTTGGCATCTGCTTCCAAATTTATTTTATGTTGACATAGAGTGGGACTAATGCCCTTAAGATCATCAAGAGTATATCCAATAGCAGCACGGTGCTTCTTCAGAGTTTTCAATAATCTTTCTTCTTCATGCTCTGAAAGGTTAGCACTAATAATAACAGGATATATCTTCTTTTCATCAAGATAAGCATATTTAAGATTATCAGGCAACGGTTTAAGCTCAAACACGGGATCACCCTTAGGTGGAGGGATCCCCTAGGATTTCAACAGGCAAATTGTGTTTCAGAATAGGTTCCTGTTTAAAGAATACTTCATCTATTTCCCTTCTTTCATTCATAAACATATCATTCTCATGGTCTAGCAAATATTGTTCTAAAGGATCACTAGGAGGTACGACAATAGAAGCAAGACCAATAATTTCATCCTTACTAGGCAATTCTTCTTCACGGTGTTGTTTACTAAATTTAGAGAAATTAAACTCATGAGTCATATCATCTAAGCCGACAGTAACAACATCCCTTGTGCAATCTATGGTAGCATTAACAGTTTAAGAAGGGTCTACCAAATATAATGGGACAAAAGCTATCTTGTGGGGAACCAAGAACAAGAAAATCAGCAGGATATTTAGTTTTCCCACACAAGACTTCAACATCTCTAACAATTCCCATTGGTGAAATAGTATCTCTATTAGCAAGTTTAATAGTAACATCAATTTCTTCTAACTCAACAGGTGCAATGTCATGCATAATTTCTTTGTATAAGTCAATAGGTATTGCACTAGCACTAGCACCCATATCACATAAGCCATGATAACAATGATCTCCTATTTTAACAGAAATAACAGGCTGCCTACCACAGGTCTATTTTTATCTTTAGCACAAGGTTTAGCAATTCTAGCAGTTTCACCGCAGAACTGAATAACATGCCCATCAATATTATCAGACAAGAGATCTTTAACAATAGCAATATTAGGTTCAACTTTAACTTGCTCAGGAGGTGTATATGTTTTAATATTGCTTTTACGAACCACAGTTGAAGCTTTAGCATGATCCTTTATCCTAACAGGGAAAGGTGGTTTCTCAACATAACAAGTAGGAACAATAGGATCATTATAAGTGATAGTCTTTTCTTCAACTTTAATAGGTGCAGCTACTTTTACTTCTATGGGAGGATGATATTTAAACCACTTCTCCTTAGGGAGATCAACATAAGTAGCAAAAGATTCACAGAAAGAAGCTACTATCTCAGAATCAAGTCCATATTTAGTGCTAAACTTACGGAAAATATCGGTATCCATAAAAGATTTAACACAATCAAACTTAGGTGTCATACCTGACTCCTTACCTTTGTCGAGATCCCAATCTTCAGAGTTGCGTTTAATTCTATCCAATAAATCCCATCTAAATCCAATAGTCTTCATCATAAAAGAGCCAGCACAAGAAGTATCGAGCATGGTGCGATTATTTTCAGAAAGCCGAGCATAAAATTTTGAAGAATTGTTTCTCTTGGGAGCTCATGATTGGGGCATGAATATAACATTGATTTAAGCCTCCCCCAAGCTTGAGCGATGCTTTCTCCTTCGCGAGGCCAAAAATTATATATATAATTGCGGTCACGATGAACAAGATGCATAGGGTAATACTTTTGATGAAATTCCAATTTCAATCTTCTATAGTTCCATGATCTCGTATCATCACATAGCCTATACCATGTCAATGCATCTCCCTTCAAAGATAAAGGGAAGACCTTCTTCTTAGCAACATCATCGGGTATACCTGCAAGCTTAAATAATCCACAAACTTCATCCACATATATTAGGTGTTCATCAGGATGCTTTGTTCCATCTCCTGTAAAAGGATTAGCTAGCAGTTTTTCTATCATACCGAAGGATACTCATAAGGAATTTCATTTTCAATAGGTTCAGTAGGTTGAGGAGCAACTCTTTGCTCTACTGGTCGGGGTGAAGATACCCCGAACAAGCCCCTCAGAGGATTACTTTCCATAGTAACAAGTGACAGTAAATTTCAGCACACTATATAAATTTTTCCTTACCAAATTCCACCTACCAAAGGCGCTTCACTCCCCGGCAACGGCGCCAGAAAAGAGTCTTGATGACCCACAAGTATAGGGGATCTATCAGGTCCTTTCGATAAGTAAGAGTGTCGAACCCAACGAGGAGCAGAAGGAAATGATAAGCGGTTTTCAACAAGGTATTTTCTGCAAGTACTGAAATAAGTGGTAACAGATAGTTTTTGTGATAAGATAATTTGTAACGAGCAACAAGTACAAAGTAATAAAGTGCAGCAGGTGGCCCAATCCTTTGTAGCAAAGGACAGCCGGGACCAAACTCTTATATAAGGAAAAGCGCTCCCGAGGAACACATGGGAATATCGTCAAGCTAGTTTTTCATCACGGTTCATATGATTCGCGTTCGGATACTTTGATAATTTGGACATGTGGGTGGACCGGTGCTGGGTGTGTTCTTACTTTGAACAAGCACTCCCACTTATGATAACCTCTATTGCAAGCATCCGCAACTACAACAAAAGTATTAAGGTAAACCTAACCATAGCATGAAACATATGGATCCAAATCAGCCCCTTACGAAGCAACGCATAAACTAGGGTTTAAGCTTCTGTCACTCTAGCAACACATCATATACTTATTACTTCCCAATGCCTTCCTCTAGGCCCAAATAATGGTGAAGTGTTATGTAGTCGACGTTCACATAACACCACTAGAGGCTAGACAACATACATCTCATCAAAATATCGACGAATACCAAATTCACATGACTACTAATAGCAAGAATTCTCCCTTGTCTCAGGAACAAACATAACTACTCACAAAGCATATTCATGTTCATAATCAGAGGGGTAATAATATGCATAAAGGATCTGAACATATGATCTTCCACTAATTAAACCAACTAGCATCAACTACAAGGAGTAATAACACTACTAGCAACCTACTAGCACCAATCCCGGACTTGGAACAAGAATTGGATACAAGAGATGAACTAGGGTTTGAGATGAGATGGTGCTGATGAAGATGGTGTGGAGATTGCCCTCTCCCGATGAGAGGAGCGTTGGTCATGACGATGGCGATGATTTCCCCCTTCCGGGAGGGAAGTTTCCCCGGCAGAACAGCTCTGCCGGAGCTCTAGATTGGATCCGCCAGGTTCCGCCTCGTGGCGGCGGAGTTTGTCCCGAAAAGGTTGCTTCTTATTTTTTTGACGAAAGACTTCATATAGGAGAAGATGGTCATCGGAGAGCCACCAGGGGGCCCACAAGGCAGGGGGTGCACTCTAGGGGGGCGCCCCCCACCCTCGTGAGAAGGGTGTGGGCCCCCTAGTCTTCATCTTTGGCGAGGATTTTTCATTATTTATTATAAGGTGTTCCGTGGAGTTTCAGGACTTTTGGAGTAGTGCAGAATAGGTATCTAATATTTGCTCCTTTTCCAGCCCAGAATTCCAGCTGTCGGCATTCTCCCTCCTTATGTAAACCTTGTAAAATAAGAGAGAATAGCCATAAGTATTGTGACATAATGTGAAATAACAGCCCGTAATGCAATAAATATTGATATAAAAGCATAATGCAAAATGGACGTATCCGGCCTCATCTGATCTGCCAGATGAGCGGGCACCGTGACCCGAGCCGGATGTGCACTAGGGACATGCCAACTGCCGAGGTTGCCCGTGTGGTGAACGAGATCTCCAACTTCAAGCTGTCGGAAGGGTCTTGGCATCAGCAAGCGGCCATACTCCCACGCCAACTCGTCGCCGCCTATAAGTTTCTCAACTCATTTCTTTTTAGTACCTCGTAGGGTCGGGTGGAGACTACCTGCCGGACCGGGAGGTGAGCGATGTGGATGACCCCAACATGGGAGCGGCCGCCCTGGAGGAGGACGCCATAGGCGGCGGTGATGGACCAGGTGGCTCCGAAGACGTAGGAGGCCTCGAGACATGGCCTGACGATGATGAGAATGAGGATGAGCCGTGTCATGCGCGAGGCGCCGGCAGGGCGGATATGGGCCCTTCCGCCGAGCCGGCTACACATGGCGGCGCGCGTAAGCGCAAACAAGGCGCCGTCTTGTTTGGCAGCGCGCCGAAGAAGACCAAGAACCCGACCGCCGCGACCAAGCGGAAGGAGGCCGCCGTGAAGGTGACCAAGTTCCAAAAGCTTCCGAAGATGCCTACTATGGTGTCAGTGTAAGTATCATTTTCTTGTGCTTTACTTTCTTGTCGATTCTATCTGAGCTTCTTCTCTTCTTTATTTTTCTCGACTTAGGGCCCCGCTCTCTCTTGACAAGTCGGCCGCCGCCTCTGTCATTGGGTCGGTGGAGACCTCCACCACCACCCGGTAAATCCACCCTGCAGCCGAACTCCGAGATGCGCAGGAACGAAACGCACGGGGAGCTCGTTAGGAGCGGGAAGCCGCACGTAAGGAGAGGGCGGAGGCGGATGATACGTCTCCAACGTATCTATAATTTTTGATTGTTCCATGCTATTATATTATCAACCTGGATGTTTATATGCATTTATATGCTATTTTATATGATTTTTGGGACTAACCTACTAACCCAGAGCCCAGTGTCAGTTTATGTTTTTACCTTGTTTTAGGGTTTCGAAGAAAATGAAAATCAAATGGAGTCCAATTGACCTGAAACTTCACAGAACTCATTTTTGGAAGGAAAGAAGCCCAGAAGACTTGAAGTGCACGTATGGGAAGCTTGGAGGAGGCCACGAGGTAGGAGGGCGCGCGCCCTCCACCCTCGTGAGCCCCCCTGACATACTTCTTCCTCCTATATATCTCCATATACCCTAAAAACACCCGTGGCGACAATAGATCGGGAGTTCCGCCGCCAAAAGCCTCCGTAGCCACCGAAAGCCAATCTAGACCCGGTCCGGCACCCTGCCGGAGGGGGCAATCTCTCTTCGGTGGCCATCTTCATCATCCCAGTGCTCTCCATGACGAGGAGGGAGTAGTTCTTCCTCGGGGCTGAGGGTATGTACCAGTAGCTATGTGTTTGATCTCTCTCTCTCTCTCGTGTTCTTGAGGTGATACGATCTTGATGTATTGCGAGCTTTGCTATTATATTTGGATCCTATGATATTTCTTCCCCCCTCTACTCTCTTGTAATGAATTGAGTTTCCCCTTTGGAGTTATCTTATCGGACTGAGTCTTTAAAGATTTGAGAACACTTGATGTATGTCTTGCCGTGGATATATGTGGTGACAATGGGATATCACGTGATTCACTTGATGTATGTTTTGGTTACGAACTAGCGGGTTCCTCCCATGAACCTATGCATAGGGGTTGGCACACGTTTTCGTCGTGATTCTCCGGTACAAACTTTGGGGCACTCTTTGAGGTTCTATGTGTTGGTTGAATAGATGAATCTGAGATTGTGTGATGCATATCGTATAATCATACCCACGGATACTTGAGGTGACATTGGGATATCTAGGTGACATTAGGGTTTTGATTGATTTGTGTCTTAAGGTGTTATTCTAGTACGAACTAGAGCTGTTTGTGACACTTATAGGAATAGCCAACGGATTGATTGGAAACGAATAACTTTGAGGTTTTTGGTACCCTACCCATAATCTCTTCGTTCTTCTCCGCTATTAGTGGCTTTGGAGTGACTCTTTGTTTGCATTTTGAGGGATAGTTATGTGATCCAGTTATGTTAATTGTTGAGGGAACTTGCACTAGTGAAGTATGAACCTAGGCCTTATTTCCTATCATTGCAATAGCGTTTACTGCTCACTTTTTATCATTAGTCCTTGCTGTTTTATATTTTCAGATTAAAAAATCATTTATCTACTATCATATACACTTGTATCTCCATCTCTTCCGAACTAGTGCACCTATACAATTTACATTGTATTGGGTGTGTTGGGGACCAAGAGACTCTTTGTTATTTGGGTTGCAGTTTGCTTGAGAGAGACCATCTTCATCCTACGCTCCTACGGATTGATAAACTTAGGTCATCACTTGAAGGGAATTTTTCTATGTCTTACAAACCTTTGCACTGGAGGCCCAACAACGTCTATAGGAAGAGGTTGTGTAGTAGACATCAAATGTCGGGACCCCGATCCTAAGTCACACCGATCTAGCATGTAACACTTCATATCACTTTGCGGCCTCACGCACGGTATTCCCACGGGTGCCACCTTACCTGGCCCGGGACCGTTTGCGCCTTTTGGCTCACGTATATGATAGTGTCGCTAGCATCCATATGACAGAGAACCCGGGCCGACATGACTAGTCGTGAACCCAAAGTAGCACTAACTTACAGGGACAGGCATACATGAATCAACCTCGAGCATGTCGGTCAACAGCGTATGAATCCGGGCTGTAGCACTGGGCTAACAGGACTCCGGGAACCCGGGCTGTAGCAGGCTAGCAGGACTCCGGATGTCACCGCGTGACATTTCCCCGAAGGGACAGACACAGGAACGAAGTGAATCACATGCCGGCCAGTCAAGTGTTCCGAAGCAGTAGTGCTGGGCTAGCAGGACTCCGGTGAACCGGGCTGTAGCGGACTACTATGGCACATGGAAGCACAAGACTACATTTCCCCATAAGAGAGGCTACCAGAGGTAAACAACTAGGTTGTCGGATCCCACACATAGCAATACACGTTACATGTACGCATAACATGCAAGTATGTGTTGTACAACATGGCATCACAACATAACTCAAACTCATATAGATAAAGGCCCAGAAGAGCCACATAGCAATTCAATACAAACAGGGGTCTCATGACCCATCATTCAGAGCATACAAGCAACGGAAGCATTACATGTCTGAGTACAGACAACTACAAAAGGAAAAGACTAAGAAGCCTGACTAAACACGACCCTCCCAAGGGTACAAGATCGTAGCTGGGATACAAGCTACTCGTCGAAGCCACTAGTGTAACCAACTGCAAAACATAAATAAGCAAAACGTGAGTACAAAGGTACTCAGCAAGTCTTACATCAGAACTATCTACATATGCAACATTATCAACAAAGGGGGTGGTGGAGTTTAACAGCAGCAAGCCAGCTTTGACTTAGTGGCTAACCTATACTACGAGTATCAGAAACTTCTTTGAGGTAAGAAGACGCACACGACTCCACATGTTCACCATATCAATACTCCACTATGGATCCGTTCCCGTCTTCCTACGAGAAGGCCATCCATAGCACTCACGCTTATCTTGCGGATTTTAGAGTATCCACTTCAAGTTGTCTATGTACTACATAAGTCCTCCAAGTTTCCATATCCGAGGAAAACGGCTATTCAAATAGATGATATTGACCCTGCAGGGGTGTACTTCTTCACACACGCTCCCGCCACTTATAGCCCTGTACACGTCATGTAACCTGCGGCAACCTTCAAGCGGAAGCCGGGCGAGGGAGTCGGCCACGACCTGACTAACCACACAAGTCTCTCGTCAGGTTTATCGCCTATTCGGGTTCCATCGCAAGGAGATCTGGCCGGGGTGTCACTCACGCGCACAACGATGTGTGCCAGGGGTTCCCAGCCACCATCCGGGTGCCACTTGGTACACCGTGCCACAGTGCCTAGTCTGTCCCAAGCCCGCCCCGTCGGGCACCACCTGGTAGACAAGTAGCACTACCTACAAACGCCAGAAACTAGTTGCAACTACTGGACAGAGATCAAGCGGATTAATAAGCCGAGAGGGGCCGGATAACCGGAACCCAATGTGTGGTAGTAACTGGACTTGGATAACATACACAGAACTCAGTGCTTAAGGACGGTTCCAATGAGACAACCCACCATGTACTCCTACATGGCCTCTCATCGCTACCTTTACCAAAACGTGTTCACACACTTAGCCTTTACCGGTAGGACATGTTCACCACTCCGATTCATTCCCGATGAATCAGACCTGACACAACTCTAAGCATAGCTGGCATAAAGAAAAACAAGCATGGATGAGCAGGCACATCAAGGCTCAAGCAACTCCTACTCATGCTAGTGGGTTTCAACTATTTACTGTGGCAATGACAGGTCATGCAGAGGAATGGGTACAGCTACCGCAGCAGAAAGTGGCAGTTTGAATCGTTGTTGTCCTAATGCAGTAAAAGGAGCAGGAGAGAGAGAGTGGGATTTATCGAGATGCTCAAGGGGGTTTGCTTGCCTGATAGATCCACGAAGAAACACTGCTCCTTAGACAGGTACTCGGGACACCTTCCGGAGTAGAACCTATCGAGAGGGGACGATGCCGGCAATCAATAAACAACCATATGCAACAATATGATGCATGAAGATGACCTTTCAAAGATGCTATGATTTGCCCTAATGCATCTAGCATCAATTTGGTTGAAGTCCATATGAACCAAGGGTTCATATGCAAACCCCAAATTAAGTATATAACATGCCATTATTACGTTTTCACTTATACAGCAAGTATAAGTTGGTTTTTCATGCATGAAACTAGCATAAATGGATTCCTTGCATTTTTCTCATGATTTTTCATATATAAATTATTTCATTCTGAGCTACGGTTTAATTTCTATGATTTTTAGAAGTTTTAACTATTTTCTGGAATTCTCTGAATTATTTAAAATCCAGAAATCAATTACTGCATCAGCGTGACATCATAGAGGCGTCAGCACGTCAACGGCTCGGTCCAGGTCAAACCTGGACGGTGGGGCCCGCGCATGTTAGTGGTCACAGGGCTAATCCTATTTAGTTAACCTAAACTAGGTAATTAGATGGGGCTGGCCCACATGCAATGCCCAGGGTAGTCAAACCCCTGTCAACAGGCCCAACAGGCCGGCGGCTCGTCGCCGGCGACAGCACGCACGGCGGAGGCTCGGGTTTCGCCCTCAGGCGACCAAAAGGACGGCGGAGGGGCTCTGCGTGGAGCTGGGCGTGCGCCGCATCCAGGGAAGCACACGAGAGGGGCTGGGGTGGCCGGAGTTGACGGCACCGATGAGCGGAGCGACGCCGGAGTTCGGGCGCACTCGGGAACGGGGCTGCGGTGGCCGTGGAGTGGCGTGCTTAGCTCCTACGGCACCTACGCGGCGCGGTGAGCACGTGGGTGTGCTCGGTTGGGAGCTACGACGGCTGTGGCCATGGCGGCGAGAAGCTCGGGCGGCGGCGCGGTTCGGTCTCCGGCGGAGTGCGGCTACAACGTGCAAACGGAGCGGAGGGGGGTTTCGGGTCAGTGGCTCACGGCGAGTCGGACGAGCAGGTCGGTGAGGCCGGAGGCGTCGGAGCGAGCGGGGCGGCGAGGCGGATCTCCGGCGACCCGAGGAGGATGAAGGGGTCGGGGACGATGCTTCGAGGCGTCCGGCGCCGCGTGGCCCGGCGGAGAGGACTAGGGCGACGAGGCGGACCTCGTGGGCACGTCGGAGAGGCGAGGGGAAGGCGGTGGTCGCGGTGGCGCACGGGCGGTGCTCTCCGCTGCTCGGGGACAGAGGGGGAGAGCGAGACAGAGGATGGGGAGGAGCTCGGGGAGAATGGAGAGAGCCAGGGGGGCTCGGTGGAGCTCTCGGGGGTGGACAGCGCCGAGGAGAGAGGAGGCAGCAAGCAGCTGCCTGGCGGGCATGCACGCTCGCCGTGCTCCCTTTCGCCGCTGCCTCCTGGCGAGGGAGACGACTGGCAACGGCCAGTTGGGCTGGCCACTGCTGGGCCGTGGTGGGGCGCCAGGTAAGTCAGGTAAATCCTTTTCCTGTTTTCTTTTTCTATTTCTGACATTTGTTTTGTATCCAAAAGAAATGTTAAAACACTTTCATAAATGCTGAAAATATTTGTGGCATCTAGATATAATATTCCAGAGGCCCTTACCAATTCCCAACATTTTTGGAGCCATTAAAATATTTATATAATTTAAACAGCTCCAAATCAAATATTTATGCATTGATTCAAAAATCCAAAATGTGTAGCAAAAATGTGCATCACTTCTGGTTGTTGTTCCCAACATTATCCAAAGAGCATGAACATTTTTGAATAGCATTTTGGGTTCATTGAAAATCCATTTTAAAGTTGAACCTATTTGAATTTTTCTTTGGTGCTAGGGTTTGCAACTTTCGCCCATTTCAAATTTATTTGAAATTTAAACATGATGCACAAGCAAGCCTAGGATCATACCAGAACTAGGGATGTGACAGCTCGCCCCCACTCGAAGAGATCTCGTCCCGAGATTCAGGAGTTGGCAGAAAGAAAGCGGGGTACTCAAGTCGAAGACGATCTTCTCGCTCCCAAGTAGCTTCTCTCTCAGAATGATGAGACCATTGAACCTTGAGAAACTTGATGTTATGACGTCGAGTGGCGCGCTCTGCTTGATCCAGAATGCTAACAGGGTACTCTCGATAAGTAAGGTTATCTTGGAGATCAAGCGTTTCGTGGTCCACTCCGCGGATGGGATCCGAGAAGCAACGCCTGAGTTGAGAGACATGGAAGACATCATGAACTCGAGAAAGATGTGGGGGTAGTTCTAACTGGTAGGCAACCTCTCCTCGTTTAGCGAGAATGCAAAAAGGACTGATGTAACAAGGAGCCAACTTGCCCTTGATACCGAAACGATGGGTACCCTTCAAAGGAGTAACCCGAAGGTAAGCCTTGTCGCCAACTTCATAAGCCACTTCCTTATGACGACGGTCATACTGGC
>NC_053023.1:300072743-300110979 GCF_003073215.2 Triticum urartu | reverse complement strand
TGCTTTTCAAGGAAGCATTACAATAGTATTGGTGTTACCTGAGGAAATCACACTTTGATGGCAAGTCTATAAACGAATTTCCATTGAAGTCTCCTGTGCTAAATTTAGAAGACATTGAATGGAAAAACCTTGTTATGCACTGGTCTCGTTCCCAGGATGAGGTACTGTCTATGAAATCACATGAAAATTTGAACTTCTACTTTTCCGCATGTGCCTTACGTATCTTTTTTGCAGGAAATCTGCTCAAAGAAGAATTTCGGTTTGACAAGAACGACAGGATATCGCAAATATGCTGCCCGCTGCTTTGCTCTTATTAGTACCTATTGTCCTGTATCACTGTACTTGCTTACATACCTGGTTCATTATGTGACAACAGTATGCATGATAGCTTGCTTATCAACTGTTCACTCCAAATTATCTGATATGTATGAATGGTTACATTAGTGTAGAATATATCCAATGCCAATGTTTTTTAGCTCTGCATTGTTCTTGTAAGTACATGCTATCCTTTATCAGTGTACTTATAATGACATGTAGTTGTTCATGTACCATCACTCTGCAGCTTATTTTCCTTTGCCCTCCATTTTCTACACATCAAATCTATATTTACTCTTACCATAAGGTTAGTACTAAAGAAGCTTAGCTGTGCATTGCTCTTGGCTGTACCTTTTGCCTGTATCGCTGCACTTACATTTATAGCTACTTGTTTATGTAGCATCACTCTTCATCTTATCTTAAATATTCTCCGTTTTTTCTTATATTATCACATCTATATTTACTCTTAACAAAATGTAGAATAAAGGCAATGCTTTTGAAGAAGATTCTGTGGTAAACTTCTTGAATGCCCCCCCCCATAAGCATGGACAAGGCCTTTATAGAGCCTGTCTTCACCAATAATGTAAGTTTGTCCATCTCAAGCCTTCAAACTTTGTCGTATATATTTGGTTAGGCATGACTGCAACAGCTGTTTATTTTTGGTGTTTGCATCAAATTGCTTGTTTGAAGTTTATTATATGTAGTTCATAAACAAAAGTTCGTCCTTTCTCAATTTAAGTTTTCAGTTGTACAACCAAGTTCCTTCTTCATACCATGTAAATTAAACTATACAGAGTAAGTGATCTTCTTTTGCACTGCATGTATGCTTCTGTTCTTCATCTGTAATCCAGTGGTGTGGTGAACCTACCTACTACAGCACGATGTCATATTCTGCAATGTCTTAACTATGAAAAATGTCATATCATTCTACTATTATTTAAACCGTCTCTTTATTTGCCAATGTGAAATGGTATAAATTGACAGCACACTAACCATTGATACTTATGAGTTCTTGATCTGTAATCCAGTGGTGTCATGAAGCTGCCAACTTCTTCACAATGTCATTTCCTGCCATGTTTTGACCTGAACAATACCATATTGTGTTAATGCAAATTTAAACTGTGTCACTTTATTCGTCAGTAAGAAATGTGATGAATTGTCAGCACTGATACTTTTATGTGCAAAACCTGTCATATGTCTGCTTGTTTATCTTTCAGAGTGAGGAAGATATAAGTGTTGAACAAGTGCAGTCTCATCATCTTGCCCAGCTGCTTGCGCTGCAGCTCCCCAGCAGGGTAACCTTTCTTGAACTCTATTGAAGTGCTTTCGGTTTTGTATATCATTTTGTCGGTGTGTTTATTTGCACTGGTGGCGATCTTTGATGCCCAGTGTATGTAATCTGCTGTCTGCTTGTGCTTTATTATCATAGTGGTGACCTTTGATGCCCAATGTATGTAATATGCCATAATTTATTTATTGTATAGTATAGGTTTTTTCTTATTCACGATGCTGCAGTTATTTTACTGTATATATATCCTGTCTTCGCAGTAAACCGGCCAAACCATAAAATTACGGTACATAATCGGGCTGTCATGCAATCACGATGTAGGTTGGGCCTGAAACGTGCCGACCAGCTCACGGGCCGGCAGCAGCCCGAAATGAACCCCGGCTGTGATGCCCGGATAATTAAGCTACAGTGACCCTCTGCTAATGATACCACATCACCTCGTTTATAGTTGCTAATCTCGAGTTAGTTCGAAACCGATTCAAATTCAAATTCAAAAATAGGCAAACAATAAAAGTTCTCAAATATTAAAACTAAAATGTTCGGACTGAACTAAATATTGCATAGATAATTATGGGGAAAAAACCACACATGTATAAAATGTTTAAATACTATGAGATGAATAAAACAGTAGTAAAAATGATTATTTGAATAACTTTTATAATTATTAAAATGTCAAACTAAGTTATTTGGGGTCTAGACTTTTTGTGACTATGGACTAGGTTGTAATACTAATTTAGATACTAAGTGTATGTTTTACTAAAATAGAATGCAACTACAATAAAGCAGGAAAGAATAAATAAAAGGAAAAGAAAACACAAAAACAGAAAAGGAAACTAACCAAAAAAAGGGTAAAAGGAGACCCCCCCACTAGACCCCTTGGCCCAACTGGGCCGGCCCATCCCGCACCTCCCTGGCCTATATGGCCCTATCCCCCGAAACCCTAAACCGCTACCCACCCCCACTACCCACTCCCCCCCACTTGCGCCCCCACTCCCTCTCCCCCGATCCAATCGGGATCAGGCCCGACGCCGGCGCCGCCCCTCCCACTCTCCTCCGCGCCCCCCCTTCGCCAACTGCCGCCCGGAGTGCCCTCCCCGCCGGTGCCCCGTCGCCCTACGCCATCGCCACCTCGACCCGGACGCCGCCCCGTCGCACACCGTCCTCCTCGACGTCTCCTTCCTCCACCCCGCGCCCATTGCCCGTGCCCTGCAATCCCGGTGAGGACCCCGGTCCTCCTCCTTCCCGTGCCCTCACGCCGGCGCTCGCCCGCGCCTGCCCCGGCCGCGCTCACGGCGGCCCGCGCTCACCGTGGCCTCGCCCCGCTTCGGCCCCTCCTGCTTCTTGTGCCCGCGCACACACGCGCCGCCCCCGCCGCGGCCCCTGCGGGCCGCGCTCGGCCATCGCCGCTGGCGCATCGCCCTCCCCCACCCCGCGCGTGTATGCTACTGCGCTGCTGCCGCGATCGCTCGCCTCTGACCTCGCCTTGCCTCGCCTCCGGCCGGCGCTTGACCGCACCCCCCGCGCCGCTCGCGCAAGTCCCGCTCGCACGCCTCCTCCCGCGTCCGTCGTCGACGCTCGCCTTAGCTCCGCTCCGGCGCCGATCGCCGCACGTCCTCCCGCATCCCTCCACTCGTCGGTGGCTGCTGCTGCTCGCCTCCACTCGTCGGTGGCTGCGGCGCCACACTGCTGCCCCGGATGCCTCCCCTATCGGGCGCCCGGTGCCCGTCGCCCGGGCTCGCCCCATCGGGCGCCGTGCCCGTAACCCGTGTGCCCGCCCTGCTAAGGCCCTTTGGGCCACTGCCAAACGGGGCCCACGCCCCGCCCACAGAAGGTTTTTTTGAAAGTTATTAGTAAACAAAAAATATATATAATTAAATTAATAAAAAGAATTAATTAATTAAATAAAACTTAATTATTTATGTAATTAATTAATTAACTTAATTAACATTGTTTAGTTAACTAATTAACTCTAATTAAACCTGCTAATTAAATGTTAACAAATAATTAGATAGTAGTCTATGACAATCAGGACCCACACGTTAGTTGACCAAGTCAAACACACTTTGACTGCTGACATCATGATGATGTCATGCTGATGCACTAAACCTGTTTTTATTTAAATTAAATCTGTTAATTCCAAAAATGAATTAAAACTTTAGAAAATTAATATAAAATAAACCGTATATCGGATAAAAATACTTTGTACATGAAAGTTGCTCAGAACGACGAGACGAATCCGGATTCGCAGCCCGTTCGTCCGCCACGCATCCCTAGCATAGCGAACACGCAACTTTCCCCCTCTGGCTCATCTGTCCGAAAACGCGAAACACCGGGAATACTTTCCGGATGTTTTCCCCCTTCACCGGTACCACCTCGTACCGCGTTAGGGCACACCTAGCATCACGTTTTGTCATGTCATGCATCATTATGCAGCTATTTGCATTATATTTATTGTTTCTTCCTCCTCTTCTCTCGCTAGACACCGAGACTGACGCCGCTGCTACCCAGTACGACTACAGTGTTGACGACCCCTCTCTCTTGCCAGAGCAACCAGGAAAGCCCCCCCTTTGATCACCAGATATCGCCTACTCTTCTCTATACTGCTTGCATTAGAGTAGTGTAGCATGTTACTTCTTTCCGTTATTCCTATCCTGATGCATAGCCTATCCTTGCTAATACTGTTGTTACCATTACCTGCTATCCTACTGCGTAGTATAGGATGCTAGTGTTCCATCAGTGGCCCTACACTCTTGTCCGTCTGCCATGCTATACTACTGGGCCGTGATCACTTCGGGAGGTGACCACGGGCATATACAATATACTTTACACAGTTACCTTACCTGTAATACTGTTCGGAGATGGGGGCTGAAGGGGCAGGTGGCTCCATCCCGGTAGAGGTGAGCCTGGGTTCCCGACGGCCCCCGACTGTTACTTTGAGGCGGAGCAACAGGGCAGGTTGAGACCACCTAGGAGAGAGGTGGGCCTGGCCCTGGTCGGCGTTCGCAGATACTTAACACATTTAACGAGATCTTGGTATTTGATCTGAGTCTGGCTACTGGCCTATACGCACTAACCATCTACGCGGGGACAGTTATGGGCACTCGACGTCATGGTATCAGCCGAAGCCTTCATGACGTCAGCGACTGAGTGGCCCGTGCCGGATTGGACTGGAACACCTACTAGGCTAGGTCTGCTTCCGGCCGCGTTCGCAACGTGCAGGTGTGCAAAGGGCGATGGGCCCAGACCCCTGCGCCATAGGATTTAGACCGGCGTGCTGACCTCTCTATTGTGCCTAGGTAGGGCTGCGACGTGTTGATCTTCCGAGGCCGAGCATGACCCAGGAAAGTGTGGCTGGCCAAATGGGATCGAGCGTGTTGGGTTATGTGGTGCACCCCTGCAGGGAAGTTAATCTATTCGAATAGCCGTGATCTTCGGTAACAGGATGACTTGGAGTTGTACCTTGACCTTATGACAACTAGAACCGGATACTTAATAAAACACACCCTTTCAAGTGCCAGATACAACCGGTGATTGCTCTCTCACAGGGCGACGAGGGGAGGATCATCGGTTAGGATTATGCTATGCGATGCTACTTGGAGGACTTCAATCTACTCTCTTCTACATGCTACAAGACGGAGGCTGCTAGAAGCGTAGTCTTCGAAAGGACTAGCTATCCCCCCTTATCCCGGCTTTCTGCAGTTCAGTCCACATATAATAGCCTTATTCCAGTTGATACCAATGCATACATATGTAGTATAGCTCCTTGCTTGCGAGTACTTTGGATGAGTACTCACGGTTGCTTTCTCCCTCTTTCCCCCTATCCCTTCTACCTGGTTGTCGCAACCAGATGTTGGAGCCCAGGAGCCAGACGCCACCTTCGACGACGACTCCTACTACACCGGAGGTGCCTACTACTACGTGCTGCCCGCTGACGATGACCAGGAGTAGTTAGGAGGATCCCAGGCAGGAGGCCTGCGCCTCCTTCGATCTATATCCCAGTTTGTGCTAGCCTTCTTAAGGCAAACTTGTTTATCTTATGTCTGTACTCAGATATTGTTGCTTCCGCTGACTCGTCTATGATCGAGCTCTTGTATTCAAGCCTTCAAGGCCCCTGGCTTGTAATATAATGCTTGTATGACTTATTTTATTTGTAGAGTTGTGTTGTGATATCTTCCCGTGAGTCCTTGATCTTGATCGTACAGATTTGCGTGCATGATTAGTGTACGGTCAAATCGGGGGCGTCACAAGTTGGTATCAGAGCCGACTGCCTGTAGGAATTCCCCTTCCACACTCCTTGGCCGAAGTTGAGTCTAATCATTACAAAACTTTTACTAACATGGCTGTGTGCCTTACGGGCCCACGTCGCCATTGGGTGGTATTAGGATCTTTTATTCCTCGTCTATACTCTGGGATTCTGACTCTCTCCTTCTCGGGTTAAATGATTTTGCTAAAATCTAACTCTAGGTTCTCGTTACCACTTCCTGCCGAAGATCCCCTTCATTATAGATGATCGACTGCTTGAACAGAAGGTTTTGACAATACTCTCCGATGTTCTCCCAAAACCTTATGCCATTGCTTTTGCAATTCCCTACCACCGAAATATCCCTATGGGTAAGTATTTAGACCTGTTGTGCTTACTTTTATTCCCAGTCGATCTTGTTATTATAAGATACCCCGAGAATACTTTGTGCCTACTGCCTTGCAGTTCTTTGCCACATGCATACCACTACGGATAATTACTCGCATTTATCGAGTATCCGCTCATCCCCAGATATTCATGCAGTTCACAAAATTCTTCGAAATACCATTCGGTCTTCCGAAAATCCTGAGCAACCTATTGCTCCTGAAATTCTTGCTTGCTTGCATTATGATTAATCCCATAAGTATAGTAATCTTATTGGCAACCTTTGTCAATATCATTTTGAGTCCATTGACTCAATATGTTGCGAATGCTAGCAATCCTCACTCAAATCATAGAATTCATCCTTCCAGCTCAGATGTCATTTAAAACGTGAGCTGGTCCTCGGCCAATCAGATTGCCATCGATTGTACCCCTAAGTCTATTCAACTTGTCCGTCCTTGATCAGAGCGTTTGCTCCTGATCCCTTGATTTGAGAATCATAAATCCTTTGTTATTTAAACATTGAATTATTCAGATGTTCTGTAAAACGATGCATTTGCATTCTTTCTTCCTCTGATTGGGTATCGATACTCACATCAGCTCCATTGTGGATCACCATATCCACTGTTGGATTATTATCCGACAATGTCCTTCATAATTAATCACCTTGTGAGTTCTTTCTCCGATACATAATGCCTTTGGTAATTTGTATCCTCTCCTTTTGCCAACCATGCTCTGCTTTCTAGCTGGTAATATTTACTCTCAAAGCTTGTGGTATATGTTTCCACGATACCCTGACGGGTTGAACCTATGCCTTCCTTAATTTGTGTGACCTCGAAAGTTATGCGGGTTATACCCTGCTGACACTTCGTCAGATAACTTTTCAGCACTACAACTTCGAAAAGGGGAGGTAAATGTAAGGTTATGCATTGAAGAAGTGGGAGTCGACCTTGAACTTTGTGTTCATGCCCATGGACACGATGTAGATCTTATCATTAAAGCTTCTCTTAAATTAATTACTCCCTTGGTATAAGTTCAGCTTATATCTGGGATCTAGCCTTTGGCAATCGTGGTTCCGACCATGATCTCCTTTAAATACCATTTCTCGTGCAAGTTTAAGCACCTGTCTTCTATAGAGCAATACCCCAGTCCAACCTCTACTTTGATCTGTCGTCGAGTATTACCCCCTGGTACCTCGAGATTGTCATGGAACTGCATAGCTTCTTATGAGTTCTTCATCAAGTGCTACATTCCCACTGATTCCAAGTTTTCACGGGCTCTGAGTCGTTAAACACTCAAGACCACCGATAACTGAACCGAGCCTGCACTACGGTTCAACGACACTTGATAATCTTCTTTAAGTACGAGTTTGTACCCGACCACGCCATTCCTAGCCTGTATGGCTATATCATTGTCGTGGTGATTTTAACTGTGCTACCTGGTCCTTATTCTTGAAGCACCACTTCGACGATGAGCTAAGCTTACGTCGATTTTCCTTGTCATATCATTTCACCTTGAAAAGCAAGCTTGATTTCGAGTTTGTGTCGTATCTGTGCTTCCATTGACCTCTTACTTCATCATTCCTTTGACTTGATGTCATCGCTGATCGATTACATCCTCATGAAACCTCTCGACAAATGTGTCGTGATCATCATCAACATTTTGACCCCTTCCAGGATATCAATTGAATTCATGATGAGAAGTACCCTCCTTGCCCTCGATGAGTTGTGTTACCATCGACCACTTTATTGCCTTCCGTTCAACACAAACTTGTTCGTGTTTCTAGCAACCCTATTGCTTTCAAGTTAATGGTCGATAATTCATTCTTAGACTATTGGTTGTTGAATCACCTTTCTAACATTGGTCATGCTACCTAAGGCCATATTTTGGGTGCACTTTTCAACCAATGCTTATTGTGAATGTTTTCCTCGAGCATAGATCCTTATATCATTTGATCCGAAAAATGTTATCTCCTTGTTCACATAAGTGTGGAAATCCATCCTTTGAAAATCTCAATGAATTGTCGCTGAGTTTATCAGCCATCTCTTCATCCTCTCCTTGGTTTTAATGATGAACTCTTGTTTCGGAACTCGCTACCATAGTACATTTCCCGAGAATCTTACAAGGTCGTCTCGTCAATTGTGTTGCACCTTTTCTTCTCAGGCATCCTTAGTCTGAGGTATCCTGACACCAATCAGATCTAAATCTTGGTCAGATATGATGGTTGGAACATTTTTCAAGAGACATATCATTGGTCCTTATATGACCCGGTAAGGTGATGTCATGCCTAGCCCACCTGACCGGAGGACCTAATGTTTTAGTTTCCTTTTTAGCAAGGTTAACCATTCTTCCATGAGGAAATGGAATGACTTTCTTTATAAATTGTTCCTGATGAATCCTTTGTATATCCAAAGCCCGACCTTTGTTTGAAGACCATGTCAGTGCTATCTCGAAGCATGTATGTGGTACTCCTATCATCAATAAGAACACTTGAAGCACAAAGCTAAATTTTCTTAATCAAATTATCCAAACATCGTTGTATGGATAATGTCATGAAATTTCTCTCCCCTACCTAAAAGGTTTTGTACATTATATCCTGTCATGGATATCATGCTCTGCTTGTCCTTGGGAAGGGTATACCCCTGGTATATGTGTCAAACACATTATCCTTTCCACTGTTCTGTTTGATCTGATGATCACATTTTCCTTCCATTGGTTTGTTTAAACCTCCTTGTGATCTATAATATATAAGCAGTAATATTTCCCTGCTTATGTAACCACCGATGGACGAGAACTTTGCCTATTGGTCCGCCTCGTTTCAACGAGCAGGAGAATGGTTCTCTTCGTCCCTCGCCCTTGGTACCGATGTTGTTGCCGACTTAACCGACGGACTATCCTCTGACATGCCTTGCTCACATGATCGTGCAAGATGTCCTCGCCCTTCATACTTTTAACCCACATGGTGGGCCCATAACCCATAGTTCCACAGGATCGAAACCTGACTCTCCTGTACAACCTATTGTCAAAGTTATTCCTCGCGCTTGACTTCATATGTACTTCACGGGCCACCTGCTTAGAGATCTATTCTGGTATCAGACGCAACACTTATTCCCATTGCTTTGAGCCCCTTTCGAGCCCTGTTTCAGGCATCGAACGGTTGCCTGCTCGCTCGAAACATCCCATGAAACCTCATTACTTTGCTCTCGATATTTTCTTAAGTTTCAATTCGAGAGTTACTTTCTGCCACCGTCCCCGATGTTATCGACCAGATAGTCAACCTTGTACAGGTTCGTTCTCCCGGAATACCCCTTTATTCTTTTGTAAGTACGATGGAACCCCCCGAAGAAAAGATGCCGACTTCATCTTGATGAGTTGGGGCACAAAAGGGAAGACATCAATATAATGGATCGCCCACTTCGAGAAGAGGAACCAAGAGCGAGGAGATCCGTTAGCATTCCGTAACTAGACCTTTCCCCCCTTCTCTACCTCTTAAATCTTGGGACGAGATTTCTTGTAGTGGAGGAGAATTGTGACGCCCGGATAATTAAGCTACAGTGATCCTCTGCTAATGATACCACGTCACCTCATTTATAGTTGCTAATCTCGAGTTTGTTCGAAACCGATTCAAATTCAAATTCAAAAATAGGCAAACAATAAAAGTTTTCAAATATTAAAACTAAAATGTTCGGACTGAACTAAATATTGCATAGATAATTATGGGGAAAAAACCACACATGTATAAAATGTTTAAATACTATGAGATGAATAAAACAGTAGTAAAAATGATTATTTGAATAACTTTTATAATTAATAAAATGTCAAACTAACTTATTTGGGGTCTAGACTTTTTGTGACTATGGACTAGGTTGTAATACTAATTTAGATACTAAGTGTATGTTTTACTAAAATAGAATGCAACTACAATAAAGCAGGAAAGAATAAATAAAAGGAAAAGAAAACACAAAAACAGAAAAGGAAACTAACCAAAAAAAGGTAAAAGGAGACCCCCCCACTGGACCCCTTGGCCCAACTGGGCCGGCCCATCCCGCACCTCCCTGGCCTATATGGCCCTATCCCCCGAAACCCTAAACCGCTACCCCCCCCCCCCCCCCACCCCCCCCCCACTCGCGCCCCCACTCCCTCTCCCCCGATCCAATCGGGATCAGGCCCGACGCCGGCGCCGCCCCTCCCACTCTCCTCCGCGCCCCCCCTTCGCCAACTGCCGTCGCCCGGAGTGCCCTCCCCGCCGGTGCCCCGTCGCCCTACGTCATCGCCACCTCGACCCGGACGCCGCCCCGTCGCACACCGTCCTCCTCGACATCTCCTTCCTCCACCCCGCGCCCATTGCCCGTGCCCTGCAATCCCGGTGAGGACCCCGGTCCTCCTCCTTCCCGTGCCCTCACGCCGGCGCTCGCCCGCGCCTGCCCCGGCCGCGCTCACGGCGGCCAACGCTCACCGTGGCCTCGCCCCGCTTCGGCCCCTCCTGCTTCTTGTGCCCGCGCACACACGCGCCGCACCCGCCGCGGCCCCTGCGGGCCATGCTCGGCCATCGCCGCTGGCGCATCGCCCTCCCCCACCCCGCGCGTGTATGCTACTGCGCTGCTGCCGCGCTCGCTCGCCTCTGACCTCGCCTTGCCTCGCCTCCGGCCGGCGCTTAACCGCACCCCCCGCGCCGCTCGCGCAAGTCCCGCTCGCACGCCTCCTCCCGCGTCCGTCGTCGACGCTCGCCTTAGCTCCGCTCCGGCGCCGATCGCCGCACGTCCTCCCGCATCCCTCCACTCGTCGGTGGCTGCTGCTGCCCGCCTCCACTCGTCGGCGGTTGCGGCGCCACACTGCTGCCCCGGATGCCGCCCCTGTCGGGCGCCCGTCGCCCGGGCTCGCCCCATCGGGCGCCCGTGCACGTAACCCGTGTGCCCGCCCTGCTAAGGCCCTTTGGGCCACTGCCAAACGGGGGCCACGCCCCGCCCACAGAAGGTTTTTTGAGAGTTATTAATAAACAAAAAATATATATAATTAAATTAATAAAAAGAATTAATTAAATAAATAAAACTTAATTAATTATGTAATTAATCAATTAACTTAATTAACACTGTTTAGTTAACTAATTAACTCTAATTAAACCTGCTAATTAAATGTTAACAAATAATTAGATAGTAGTCTATGACAATCAGGACCCACACGTCAGTTGACCTAGTCAAACACACTGTTGACTGCTGACATCATGATGATGTCATGCTGATGCAGTAAACCTGTTTTTATTTAAATTAAATCTGTTAATTCCAAAAATGAATTAAAACTTTAGAAAATTAATATAAAATAAATCGTATATCGGATGAAAATACTTTGTATATGAAAGTTGCTCAGAACGACGAGACGAATCCGGATACGCAGCCCGTTCGTCCGCCACGCATCCCTAGCATAGAGAACACGCAACTTTCCCCCTCCGGCTCATCTGTCCGAAAACACGAAACACCGGGAATACTTTTCGGATGTTTTCCCCCTTCACCGGTACCACCTCGTACCGCGTTAGGGCACACCTAGCATCACGTTTTGTCATGTCATGCATCATTATGCAGCTGTTTGCATTATATTTATTGTTTCTTCCCCCTCTTCTCTCGCTAGACACCGAGACCGACGCCGCTGCTACCCAGTACGACTACAGTGTTGATGACCCCTCTCTCTTGCCAGAGCAACCAGGCAAGCCCCCCCTTTGATCACCAGATATCGCCTACTCTTCTCTATACTGCTTGCATTAGAGTAGTGTAGCATGTTACTTCTTTCCGTTATTCCTATCCTGATGCATAGCCTATCCTTGCTAATACTGTTGTTACCATTACCTGCTATCCTACTGCGTAGTATAGGATGCTAGTGTTCCATTAGTGGCCCTACACTCTTGTCTGTCTGCCATGCTATACTACTGGGCTGTGATCACTTCGGGAGGTGACCACGGGCATATACAATATACTTTACATAGTTACCTTACCTGTGATACTGTTTGGAGATGGGGGCTGAAGGGGCAGGTGACTCCATCCCGGTAGAGGTGGGCCTGGGTTCCCGACGGCCCCCGACTGTTACTTTGAGGCGGAGCGACAGGGCAGGTTGAGACCACCTAGGAGAGAGGTGGGCCTGGCCCTGGTCGGCGTTCGCAGATACTTAACACGTTTAACGAGATCTTGGTATTTGATCTGAGTCTGGCTACTGGCCTATACGCACTAACCATCTACGCGGGGACAGTTATGGGCACTCGACGTCGTGGTATCAGCCGAAGCCTTCGTGACGTCAGCGACTGAGTGGCGCGCGCCGGATTGGACTGGAACGCCTACTAGGCTAGGTCTGCTTCCGGCCGCGTTCGCAACATGCAGGTGTGCAAAGGGCGATGGGCCCAGACCCCTGCGCCATAGGATTTAGACCAGCGTGCTGACCTCTCTATTGTACCTAGGTAGGGCTGCGACGTGTTGATCTTCCGAGGCCGGGAATGACCCAGGAAAGTGTGTCCGGCCAAATGGGATCGAGCGTGTTGGGTTATGTGGTGCACCCCTGCAGGGAAGTTAATCTATTCGAATAGCCGTGATCTTCGGTAACAGGATGACTTGGAGTTGTACCTTGACCTTATGACAACTAGAACCGGATACTTAATAAAACACACCCTTTCAAGTGCCAGATACAACTGGTGATCGCTCTCTCACAGGGCGACGAGGGGAGGATCATCGGTTAGGATTATGCTATGCGATGCTACTTGGAGGACTTCAGTCTACTCTCTTCTACATGCTGCAAGACGGAGGCTGCTAGAAGCGTAGTCTTCGGAAGGACTAGCTATCCCCCCTTATCCCGGCTTTCTGCAGTTCAGTCCACATATAATAGCCTTATTCCAGTTGATACCAATGCATACATATGTACTATAGCTCCTTGCTTGCGAGTACTTTGGATGAGTACTCACGGTTGCTTTCTCCCTCTTTCCCCCTATCCCTTCTACCTGGTTGTCGCAACCAGATGTTGGAGCCCAGGAGCCAGACGCCACCTTCGACGACTTCTACTACACCGGAGGTGCCTACTACTACGTGCTGCCTGCTGACGACGACCAGGAGTAGTTAGGAGGATCCCAGGCAGGAGGCCTGCGCCTCCTTCGATCTGTATCCTAGTTTGTGCTAGCCTTCTTAAGGCAAACTTGTTTATCTTATGTCTGTACTCAGATATTGTTGCTTCCGCTGACTCGTCTATGATCGAGCTCTTGTATTCGAGCCTTCGAGGCCCCTGGCTTGTAATATGATGCTTGTATGACTTATTTTATTTGTAGAGTTGTGTTGTGATATCTTCCCGTGTGTCCTTGATCTTGATCGTACACATTTGCATGCATGATTAGTGTACGGTCAAATCGGGGGCGTCACACTGGCCCGTGATTGTGCAAATCAAATTATGGGATTTTAACAAGCCGAAAAATTGTCTCGGTCCTTGTTTGGCCCAATCAGATATTGGCTGCGAGCAGGCCGGATGCAAACCGGGCCGTAGTTAGGCCCAACTATATGACGGGATTTTAACAAGCTGAACTTAATATAGGGCCGAAATGTTAAACGGGCCCTTAACAGGACAGAACTAATATCAGGCCGAATTACTAAGTGGGTCCAAAAGCATAGTGTCCAGTTGACGGGCCGAATCTGATATGGGCCATAATTAGGCCCAAAACCTCTTAAAGGGCCGGACCTGATCTGGGCCGTAATTTGGCCTAGAACGTGGTAGGCTTTTAACGGGCTGGATCTCATATGGGCCACTATTAGGCCCGAAGCGTGGCAGGCCATTAATAGACCGTATCAAAGATGGGCCGACATTTGGGCCAAAACATGGCAGCCAGTTAACGGGCCGGCCTACTAAGGTCCTCAAAATCTTGTGGGCCTACAGCTGGGCCGACCCATTAATGTTGGTGAAATCTCGTGGGCCTTTAGCTGGGCTGGCCCATTATGATCCGCAAGAATTTTGTGGGCCTTTACCTGGGCCGGCCTATTATGGCACACAAAAATCTTGTGGGCCTTTACCTGGGCCGGCCCATTTTGGCCCGCGAAATCTTGTGGGCCTTTAGCTGGGCCAGCCCATTATGGTCCGCAAAATCTCGTGGGCCTTTAGCTGGGCCGGCCCATTATGGTCCGCAAAATCTTGTGGGCCTTTAGTTGGGCCGGCCCATTTAAACTTGTTGGGCGGTGCCACATGTTGACGTATCATAGGCGCCTTCTGTCCAGTGATTGGATGACATCTGTCCCGACAATGAGCCGACACGTGTTTCTTCTAGCCAATGATGATTTTACACGTGGAAAATCCCCATTTGTCGGGGCTGTTAACGGGTTATCGGATCCAAAACCCGACCCGATAGCTTAACGGCGTTCCTTTACGGCGGATGCCACGTGTCGGTCACCCTTGACGAAAGCACTTCTGTGACGCGCGATTTATCGTCATGGAAGTGGACACTTCCGTGATGATAATTTTGGTAATGTCATGGAACACTTCTACGACAGCACAAGTATGACTATCTTGATTCTGTCATAAATTTGTCATGGATGTACATGCATGACAAAAAAAGTGACCTACTGTGACAAACACGTATCATCACGGAAGTGTATTTTTTTGTAGTGGTGGAGGGCGCGCCCCCCTACCTCGTCGTTGCCTCGTGGACCCCCCTAACGTGAAACCTACGCCAAAAATTCCTATAAATCCCGAAACCTCTAGAAATAAACCTAGATCGGGACTTCCGCCACCGCAATCCTCTGTAGCCAGGAAAATCCAGTCGGGAGCCTGTTCCGGCACCCTGCCGGAGGGGGTAACCATCACCGAAGGCCATATTCATCAGCTCATCACTCTCCATGACGAGGAGGGAGTAGTTCACCCTCGGGGCTGAGGGTATGTACAAGTAGCTATGTGTTTGATCTCTCTCTCTCATGTTCTTGATTTGGGAGGATCCTGATGTACCACGATCTTTGCTACTATAGTTGAATCATATGGTCTTTCTCCGCCTCTACCTTCTTGTGATGAATTTAGTTTTACCTTTGATGTTTTACTATTATCGGATTGAATACTATTATGGATTTGAGAACACTTGATGTATGTCTTGCGTGGGATACCTGTGGTGACAATGGGGTGTTTTATTGATTCACTTGATGTATGTTTTGGCACTCAACTCGTGGATTCCCGAGGTAACGTGGGGGTAATCTATGCATAGGGGTTGACGCACGTTTTCGTCGATGTTTCTCCTGTAGGAATCTTGGGGCACTCTTTCAGGTTCTTTGTGTTGGATTGAATATTATGATTCTAAAGTTGTTCGATGCATATCATATAATTGAACCATGGATACTGGTGGTGACATTGGAGTATCTTGGTGACATTAGGGTTCATTGATGTGTGTCATATGGTGTTATTTTACTACGAACTCTAGGGCTATTTGTGTCACTTATAGGAATAGCCCAATGGATTGATCAGAAAGAATAACTTTGAGGTTGTTTCGTACTGTACAAGCAATTTCAGCTTATGTTCTCTGCGATAGGAACTTTGGAGTGACATTTGTCGCACGTTGAGGGATGAGACAAGTCGACATTTCAACCCTCAACTAACCACATGGTTTGTTTTTCAACCTTGATCTTTGAAATCAGTCGAATTTAACCCTCAAGTTGTCCCATAGTTCAAATAACAACCCTTGACTCAGTTTTGGGCTGGTCAAGCGGTTTTGACCAAGTCAAAGTTGACTCGGAAGCCTATTCATCATGCCATGTAGACATCTATCCCAACCTTATCCCCCTTCTCTCTATGTCTCGTTCAAACCCCTGACCTAGTCCACCCTGTCGCTGCCTGATTCGCAAGGAACGCCACCGCCCGCGACCACCACCTCTATCGCCGATGACTGGAGACAGGCGATGCCGCCACAACGTTGGGATGAGGCGCGTGGCATTGCTGGGGACACGACGCGACGGAGAAGCTGCTGGGGACACATACAATGGATGTTACAGACGCCGTTGCTGGTGGTGCCTCCTGGAGCGAGTCCGGCCCTTGAACGGGATTTCATGATGATACCTTCGTGCTTTTGCCTACTAGATAGAGAAGAGAGAGAAAGAGAGGGTGGGATGGTTTTTTATTGTTGTTTTTTCTGGTGAGTCCCACATGTAAGTAGTGCTTAGTCTGTGGTCAACTCGGTTAAAACCACATAACCAGGGCAAAACCATGAGGAGGGTTGATTTTTAGACCGTGTAGTTAGTTCGGGGTATATTTCTACCGGTTTTGAAGTTCGGGGTTGAATTCTAAACTAACTGGTTAGTCAGGGTTGTAATGTGGACTTTTCTCTTGAGGGATTGCCATATGATTTAATTATGTTATCATTGTTGAGAGAACTTGCACTAGTGAAAGTATGAATCCTAGGCCTTGTTTCCACGCATTGCAATACTGTTTTTGCTAACTTTTGTTACTAGTTACCTTGTTGTTTTCACATTTTTAGATTACAAGACCTATATCTACCATCCATATTACACTTGTATCACCATCTCTTCACCGAACTAGTGCACCTATACAATTTACCATTGTATTGTGTGTGTTGGGGACACAAGAGACTCTTTGTTATTTGCTTGCATCGTTTTTTTAGAGAGACCATCTTCATCCTACGCCTCCCACGGATTGATAAACCTTAGGGCATCCACTTGAGGGAAAATTGCTACTGTCCTACAAAATTCTGCGCTTGGAGGCCCAACACGAGTCTACAAGAAGAAGGTTGCGTAGTAGACATCAGTGCGGATCCTGATCAAAGACCTGGAAGAGCCATTCGTCAACTTGGGCAAAGTAAACCTGAGTCTCAACTCGGAGAAGTGCATGTTTGGGGTTTGGTCCGAGAAGCTGCTGGGTTTCCTAGTATCACACAGAGGGATCGAGGCTAACCCCGAGAAGATCAAGGCAATAGAGAGGATGAGCCTCCCTCAGACCCTCAAAGATATGCAGAAGTTTGCGGGTTGCGTGACCTCCTTGGGCGCTTCATCTCCAAGCTCGGCGAGCACGCCCTCCATTTCTTCAAGTTGATGAAGAGGAAGGGCCCTTTTGAGTGGACCCCAGAAGCTAAGGCAGCGTTCGAAGACCTCAAGAGATACCGCACGAGTCCACATGTCATGGTGGCAGCTTGTCCTCGTGAGCCCCTAGTGCTCTACTTGGTGGCCACTCCCCACTCAGCTAGAGCAGCACTCATGGCGGTCCGGGAGGAGCACGCTGATACATCTCCAACGTATCTATTATTTTTGATTGTTCCATGCTATTATATTATCTGTTTTGGAAGTTAATGGGCTTATTTATACACTTCTATATTATTTTTGGGACTAACCTACTAACCCAAGGCCCATTGCAAATTGCTATTTTTTTTTCCTATTTCAGTGTTCCGCAGAAAAGGAATATCAAACGGAATCCAAACGGAATGAAACCTTTGGGAGAGTTATTTTTGGAACAAACATGATGCAGGGGACTTGGAGTGGATGTCAAGAAACAAACGAGGGAGCCAACCGGCAGGGAGGCGTGCCCCCACCCTCGTGGGCCCCTCGCAGCTGCACCGACCTACTTCTTCCTCCTATATATATCCATATAACCCGAAAACATCCAGGAGCACCAGGAAACCCTATTTCCACCGCCGCAACCTTCTGTACCCAAGAGATCCCATCTTGGGGCCTTTGCCGGAGCTCCGCTGGAGGGGGAATCAATCACGGAGGGCTTCCACATCAACACCATAGCCTCTCTGATGATGTGTGAGTAGTTTACGTCAGACTTTCGGGTCCATAGTTATTAGCTAGATGGCTTCTTCTCTCTCTTTGGAGATCTATTAGATGTAACTCTTTTTGCGTTGTGTTCGTCGAGATCCGATGAATTGTGGGTTTATGATCAAGATTATCTATGAACAATATTTCATTCTTCTCTAAAATCTTTGATGTATGATTGGTTATCTTTGCAAGTCTCTTCGAATTATCAGTTTGGTTTGGCCTACTAGATTGATCTTTCTTGCAATGGGAGAAGTGCTTAGCTTTGGGTTCAATCTTGCGGTGTCCTTTCCAAGTGAAAGCAGGGGCAGCAAGGCACATATTGTACTGTTGCCATCGAGGATAAAAAGATGGGGTTTATATCATATTGCTTGAGTTTATCCCTCTACATTATGCCATCTTGCTTAATGCGTTACTCTGTTCTTATGAACTTAATACTCTAGATGCATGCTGGATAGTGGTCGATGTGTGGAGTAATAGTAGTAGATGCAGAATCGTTTCGGTCTACTTTGTCACGGATGTGATGCCTATATACATGATCATGCCTAGATATTCTCATAATTACGCACTTTTCTATCAATTGCTTGACAGTAATTTGTTCACCCCTGTAATCTTATGCTATCTTGAGAGAAGTCACTAGTGAAACCTATGGCCCTCGGGTCTATCTTTTATCATATAAGTTTCCAATATATTTTATTTCGCAATCTTTACTTTCAATCTATATCATAAGAATACCCAAAATATTTATCTTATTATTATTATCTCTATCAGATCTCACTAAGTGACCGTGAAGGGATTGACAAACCCTTTATCGCGTTGGTTGCGAGGTTCTTATTTGTTTGTGTAGGTACGAGGGACTTGCGTGTAGTCTCCTACTGGATTGATACCTTAGTTCCCAAAAACTAAGGGAAATACTTACGCTACTTTACTGCATCACCCTTTCATCGTCAAGGGAAAACCAACGCAGTGTTCAAGAGGTAGCACATGCCGGCACAGGCGCAAAGAAAGGTGACCCGCAAGGAGTCGAGCAACCTTTGCCGCCTCAGGACGACAATCTTGAGGATCTCATTGCTTCATCAACCTGCGAGGCTGCGGAGTCCCGCGCGCCCCAGGCAGAGCAAGGCGTCGTCGATGCCTCACCCCTCGTCGAGCATCCAGTGTAATTCATCATCCCACTGCTACAGGATGCGCGCGCGCCACCCTATGCAGCAGAAGCTCTTGTTTGTGCTCCTTGTCACGTCAAGTAAACTGCGCCATTATTTCCAAGGCCACCCCATGAAGGTTGTCTCAGCATACCCCCTGGAGATGGTGTTGTGCATCCCCAACGCTGCTGGGAAGGTTGCAGAGTGGAACATTGAGTTGCAGGCCTTCCAGCTGGAGTTTAGCACAACTAGTGTCATTAGGGGAGCAGCTCTAGCTGATTTTGTGGCGGAGTGGACCGACACTCCAGGCCGGGGGTTGGATGAGGGCCAATCCCTCACGCCTAGCGACGAAGCGCATGATGGCAGGGTAATGCACTTTGACGGAGCCTTCGCGCGACAGGGCGCGGGGGCTGGAGTCATACTCGTCTCACCAACCAAGGACAAGCTCTACTATGCCGTGCAGCTTTGCTTCCAGCAAGGCAAGAAGGTCTCCAACAATATCATAGAATATGAGGGCTTGATTGCTGGTCTCAGGGCTGCGGCCGCCCTAGGGGTCTAGTGCCTTACCATCAAGGGCCACTCCCAGCTCCTCGTCAACTTCTCCAACAAGGAGTACAAACATAAGGACGAGCACATGGAATCTTGCGTGGAAGAGGTACGTAAAATAGAAAAGCATTTCCTAGGCTTGGAATTGCAGCATGTCCCGTATGGCGCGAACAAGGAAACCGACGACATTGTCAAGAGGCACTACAAAAAAATACACTTCCGTGATGATACGTGTTTGCCACAGTAGGTCACGTTTTCTATCAAGCATGTACATCCATGACAATTTTATGACACAATCAAGATAGTCATACATGTGCTATCATAGAAGTGTCCCATGACATTACCAAAATTATCATCATGGAAGTGTCCACTTCCATGACGATAAATCGTGCGTCATAGAAGTGCTTTCGTCAAGGGTGACTGACACATGGCTTCCATCGTAATGTGTCGCCGTTAAGCTATCGGGTTACGGTTTGGATCCGATAACCCGTTAACAGCCCGGACCAATGGCGATTTTCCACGTGTAAAATTCTCATTCGCCGACGAACCACATGTCGGCTTAGTGTTGGGACAGATGTCAACCGTCCATTTGACAAGAATCGCCAATGAAACGTTGACACATGGGACGGCCCAATAGAGGCCCATATAGGTCTAAAAGCCGGACCAAGAACAGGCCCACAAGATTTCACCAGATCTAATGGGCCAGTCCGTTAACAGCCTAACATTTTCTGGACCAAATTATAGCCCACATCAGATACGGGCCGTTAAATGACTGCAATATTCTGGGCCCAGTTTACGTCCCATGTTAGATCCGGCCCCTTAATAGCCTGCAATAGTTTGGGCCAAATTAAGGTTCAGACCTGATCCGGCCTGTTAACTGACTTGTATTACTTGGGCCAAATTACGACCCATAACAGATATGAGCCTTTTAACAGCTACTATACCATTGGGCCCATTGGCGGCCTGATTTGCTCTTTGGCGTCTTAATGTCCCATTTAATAGTTTGGACCGATACTAGTTTCGGCCTGTCAGCGACCCTGTCTATATAAGGGCCTCGTTCGGCTCGGCTTCACTTTCGGCCATTAAAGGCCCGAGTTGCACCTTGGCCTAATTATGGTCCATAGGTACTTTCGGCCTCTTAACGGCCCGTAGTATTCGTCGATACATTCTAGCCCAAACTGCCTATAGGCCCGTTAAACTCCCTTAAGAGTGTTGGGCAATTACTGTTGGGCAATTGATAGAAACTCAAATAATTCTAACGATATCCAGGTGTTGGTGTCAAAACTGGCGGATCTCGGGTAGGGGGTCCCGAACTATGCGTCTAAGGCGGATGGTAACAGGAAGCAGGGTACACGATGTTTCCCAAGGTTCGGGCCCTCTTGATGGAGGTAATACCCTATGTCCTGCTTGATTGTTCTTGATGATATGAGTATTACAAGAGTTGATCTACCACGAGATCGTAGAGGCTAAACCCTAGAAGCTAGCCTATGGTATGATTGTATGTTTTTTCCTACGGACTAAACCCTCCGGTTTATATAGACACCAGAGGGGGCCAGGGTTACACAGAGTCGGTTACAAGGGAGGAGATCCACTTATCCGTATTGCCAAGCTTGCCTTCCACGCCAAGGAAAGTCCCATCCGGACACGGGACGAAGTCTTCAATCTTGTATCTTCATAGTCCAACAGTCCGGCCAAAGGATATAGTCTGGCTGTCCGGAGACCCCCTAATCCAGGACTTCCTCAATAGCCCCTGAACTAGGCTTCAATGACGATGAGTCCGATGCACAGTTTTGTCTTCGGCATTGCAAGGCGGGTTCCTCCTCCGAATACTCCATAGAATATTCTGAAAACAATGATAGTGTCCTGCTTTGCAAAATAATTTCCACATACCACCGTAGAGAGAGAATAATATTTCCAAAAATCTAATCTGTTGACGCTTTCTGACAGCACCACGGCATGTCGTGGCTCGGTCTTTGTTCGAACCGTTTTTCTCAACCAGCACGCATATATTGCGGGGCGGTTTTCTCAACACGTCTTGTCAAAGCAAAGATCGTGTCCCCCTTATTATGGGATTCTCATCAATATGGACGCGGGTAACCCAATCGCGCCATTACTTACAGCGCTTGGGAAATAAGAGGTTTTATCAGGCTAGGGGGGAGGGGCATCGCCTCTTCCGCCCTTATAAAGGGACAAGAATTCACCCTCTTCACCCATACTTTCTTCCCAACTCGTTCCATTCTTCTTAAGCTCCAACGCGCGAGTGTTCACCTCCTCTACCCACAAAAGGTCTTCCAAAGATGTCTGGATCTGGAGCAGGAGGCAAATGGATGGCCTCTACCGTCCGAGAGAAGAATATCAAAAAGCTTCGGGAGGCCGGGTATCTAGCCAAGAAAATCGACCACCGTCTCCCGACGGCGGGACAGGTCGTCCCCACTCCGGAACCCCACGAGAGGGTTGTATTCCTCCCTCACTTTGTCCGCGGGCTAGGATTTCCCCTCCACCCATTCGTTCACGGTATCACGTACTATTATGGGATCGATATTCATGGTCTGTCCCCTAATTCCTTCGTCAACATCTCGACATTCATTGTCGTGTGCGAGGCTTTTCTCCGTGTTTCGCCACACTTCGGTTTATGGCTGAAGGTCTTTAATGTGAAGCCCAAGGTGGTGGGCGGCGAGCACGCCGAGTGCGGGGGCGCTATGGTGAGCAAGATGCCCAACGTCATATGGCCAACGGGAACCTTTAATGATTATGTCAAGGAGTGGCAACAACTGTGGTTTTACATCACTGAGCCGAGCGGTAAGGGACGGGCCGCTTCTCCCGAGTTTCGATCCGGCGCCCCTCTGCGGCTTACGTCCTGGGTCAAGAAAGGACTGGATTGGTCCTGTCGGACGAACTGAAGGTGCTCCAGACGCATGTTAAAGATATGGGAGATAAGAACATTGAACTCGTTGACGTAGTCCAGGTGATGTTAGTCCGCCGGATACCGCCTTGTCAACACCGGACCTGCAATCTATGGGAGTTTGATCCGGCCAGGCACCAAACCTTGCGAAGGCTCTTCGTCTCTTTGCACGAGGACATTTGGAAGGTGCTTTTTAAGTCGAGCAAATCATGGCCGGACTCCGCCGAAGACCACGGGTACCAACTGTCCCGCCCTGCAAGTTCGGTGAGTTTATCAAACTTTTCCATCCGCATGACCCAAAGGAAGCGCCTAACGCGTGTTCATTCAACTTTCCCAGAGCTGGACGAAGAAGGCGGAGCGGATCTATTGTCCGGCCCCGTTGCCCGTAGACCCGGCCATCCCACTTCTGACGAAGATGCTGGTCCCGGCGTCTTACAAGGTGCCAAAGAAGACGGACGAGAAGGAGGCTAAAAAGACCCGGGGCGGCCATCGTCGTCACGCACTTCGGGCACAATACCCAAAGGCTCTGATGCCCATTCAGCCTTCGAAGAGGACCAAAAGGAGGAAGAAGATGAATCCCCTATAGAGGGAAGAAGGAAGAGGACGACCTCCGCATCCTTGGAGGCCGAACTACCCAAAAGAGGAAAGATTCCTCGTCAAGAGGAGTCTCCTGCCGCCGCCGACAGCGGCCTGGCATGGGATCCTAGGGCCCAGCCCCTGGTGAACTCGTGAGTATATAAAATCCGAGTACGTTTAAGCGTCCGGACTCATCGTGGCTTAGTATTTTAACCTAAGCCATATATTTCTTTTAGTCCGGCGAGGTCCCGTACCGAACAATCCTCATCGGAGGACCTGCTAAGCTCAAACGATGTGGAGAGCGGGACGACCCCGAAGGACCCTTCCTCGAAGCAGGTGCCAAACACCGAGGCCTCGTCCCAAAAGGACCCCGGCCAAGGAGGAAAGGAAAAAATCATGAAGGCGGCGCCTGGAGGCCGAACCGCAGCCTATTCCGCCGGAGAGGGCATGCCTGTTCCGATGGCGACCTTTGTCCATCCAGAAGTGTCAGATGCTTTGTTCGTGGCACTACGAGATGCCTCCATCGTTGATGAACACCGTGCCCTGATGGGCGCGGTGATTGAGAAAATTCAGTCGACCGAGAGTGGACTGAACGAAGCCTGTATCAGTCTTATAAAAGGTTTTGAGGTATGTTTTATGAGTTATCGAAGAGTCTCATAGTATAGATAGTAGCCCCTGATACACTGTTTGGTGAAAGAAAGAACCGGACAGGGTATCGAATTCATGATCTCAGGAAGACTCACTAAATGACATTGATTTCTCTCCAGTTTCAAGCAGATACCTATAGCGGCTGCTGCTTCTCATACTGCGGAGATCGCTGGACTGAATCAAAGTATGTAGCGGGCCAGAGAAGAAATTGGCCGATTGGAAATGCAGTTGAGGAATAAACAAGGTATGCACCAGTATTATGTGCATTTATTGTGAAATAAATGTTCAGTATGAAATAAGCCGCATAATATGTGCTAGGAGTTATGACCGAATCGAGGCCCTCAAAAGGGCCGTTGCCGAGGCCGAGAAAAAGGTGGCCACGGAGCGGGCTCTTCATGAGAAACATGAAGCCAGAGTTATTAAAGCTGAGCAAGAGCTGCAAGAGGCCGTAAGTAAATGTGAGGCCTTGGAGCAGAGTTTAACGGAGAAAGAGTCTGAACTCACCAAGGTGCGCCAAGCCACGAGCGACGCCCAGGGGGAAACCCAAAGCGCGCTGCAGGGGATCCAAGAGGCGAGGAAGATCGCGGTGGGTAAGCTTTTCCCATGTAAACAAAATATTTGAAGGGAAAACTATGTTTCTGATTGTGAATCCGGACTTCTCAGGTGTATTTGTCGAGCTACCGCACAGTATTTCAGATGCCGTGCACTTCTACCGAGCCGAAGGAAGGAATACCGCCGATAATCTTTTTTGGTCTCAGTATTTGGCACCAAAATATCCGGTGCCTTTTGCCGATCAACTAAAACAGCTGATCGAACTGCATAAGGCGGCGGAACTAGCCATGAAAGATGTGGTTATCCGTCTATGGCCTGCCGAACCGATTTCAAGCAGCTACTTCGGGCTCATAAGGCGGCTTATAAGCGCTTGCCCTCGACTTGACGCCATCAAGCGGTCTGTCTGTATAGAAGGAGTGCGAATGGCCTTCACCCTTGCAAAGGTGCACTGGGGGAAGATGGATGCCGAAAAGCTAGTGACCGAAGGACCACCAGAGGGTAAGGAGCATCGCAAGCCCGAATCATATTATAAGAGTGTCCTGAAAGGATCCTACCTTACGGCGGAGCTATGTACCAAGGACATTATATTTCCCTGAATGCGGATCATGTTGTCCATTGTAATGTTTAAACAAGGTCGTTGATATGTCGCCTGTTATATAAAAGTTTACCCTCCTGTGCGGCCATTTGTATATTAAGGCTGAGAGTTGGCCAGTCGTCGGCTTCTGCCCCCACGTAAGTAGTACGGGGGTGTTTGGGATAAACCTGAGCACTCTTTATCCCAGTTTTGGGTCCTCCAAGGGAGGTGGTCAGCACAACGAACCAGGCAATCGGACTATAGGGATTTATCGTTCTCACTTAGCCATAGGAGCTTTAGTATGGTCGGCACAGCCCCTTGTGTTCGGAACACCGTACTAGGGGCTCTATAAGCGCCTGATCGGAGAAAAAGCTGATCCATCGCGCGCTGCATTGGTTATGGCATTATGCGGGAGAAATCCTTAAAGATTTTGTGACCGCTCGAACATTTGACCAGCTCTTGCCGTCTCATGACAGTCAGTTTTCGGCTTTCTCTACTGAGGTGCTCATCCGGAAGAACCGGGACACAATCGCAGTAGTTCTCCCAGTGCTACCTTAGCCGATATAGCGGAACATAAGGTACCAAAACATGGGAGCCGGGCAAACCCAACTATTGACCCAAGACATGATTCGGAGCTGATGCATATAATGTTATAAGTTCGGGGTGCCGAACTTCCACGAAGGTGTTCGGGCTTTTATTGCCATGTTACAGGGAAAACGAAGCCCCTGGCATATTTAAGGCATATCGCTATGTACGGATGCCGTTTGAAGAAGTGATTTTGATAAGAAATAATCAGCGGCAAAACGTCATATAAATCCACATGTTGTATTTGAATAATACGTCTATGCGTATGGGTACAGGTAATGTGATAAACAAAAAGGAGTTGTGATAGCAGAACCTGCTGTGACCTAGGAGTTGTGATAGCAGAACATGTTGCCTTCCAAGCCAAGGAAAGTCCCATCCGGACAAGGGACGAAGTCTTCAATCTTGTATCTTCATAGTCCAACAGTCCGACCAAAGGATATAGCCCGGCTGTCCAGAGACCCCCTAATCCAGGATTCCCTCACCAGGCAATGATCATTACATAGGCATGACGTCCAAGATTAGTAGACCGACTCCTTCCTGCATCTACTACGATCGCTATCTAGCATGCATCTAGTGTATTAAGTTCATGGAGAAACCGAGTAATGCATTAAGAACGGTGACATGATGTAGACGAGATCCGTTTATCTATGGCGGTATATATAGGTCCCATATTTTTATCCTTAGTAGCAACGATACATGCGTGTCGGTTCCCTTTCTGTCACTTGGATCAAGCACCGTAATATTGAACCCACTACCGGGCACCTCTTCCTATTGCAAGATAAATAGATCAAGTTGGCCAAACAAAACCTGTCGTGGATTTGTCACGGCAGATGTCCTAGTGTGAGGACTTAGTCGTGAGGCCAACACATCTTTGTAATAGCTTGAGAGGGGTTGAGCAGAATCGAGAGATGCAACACAAGACAAAGAATTAGATAGCTTTAGGCCCCAGGAAACATCATCCAGTAATAGCCCTACATGTTGTTTGTGGCTAGATCTCATTATGCTCATGAGAGAGTCACCGTATAAGCCAACTCCCCCTTTGTGTCTAGCCCTAGAGACTGTTTCTTGTCCCTCTTGGGGTGCCCTACCCCTCCTTATATATGTTGAAGGGGCGGGTTACATGATTAGTCCTAGTAGGATTAGGATTACTATATTACAAGTGGAGTCCTAGTCTTGTTTCCTTTTTAGGAGAATATTCTTTATGCCTTTCCTATTAACCTGGCCCACCATCACATGAATCGGCCTTCTGGGCCTTGGGCCTTGTCATCCATCTGACCTGCCGTTGGGGTCATCAGTAAGTCACCAAATACTCGTCGGGTCTGTGTGAGCCATCACACCAGTGAACTGCCAGACACGTGTGTCGTCAATCCTCTGGCGGTTACCAATGAAATATCAACTCCGACCGGGTCATATATCCGGCCGGGTCATACCGCGGGGTATTTCCCTGACATTAGCCCCCAGTTTAATTTGGATTTATCCATGTTAAATTGATCTGCAATATAAACACAAGAGAAAATTTGACAGGTTGTGATCCGGGTTAAATATTCTTGTAAGCCGGCACCTGATCATCCTTAAGTCCTTGTCATTTCCTCCTTCTAGAAAATACGGGTCAATAGGCCAGCTTCATAATCAACTTGCTTCTAGAAGAAATATTGTAAATAAAGAATCCATTTGAGTCGGTCTTCAATGCTCTGACTTGACAAAAATATTGATCTTCAAATATTCAACTGATATTCAGCCGGCTTGAAGATATAAAACTTGCCGATTTATGATTGCCAAAATTGTTGGGTTATAAACAAATGATGCCGGGTCATGTAATTGTTGCTGATGCCGGGTTAATCTTATGATGACGCCGGGTCATGAACTTCGCAGATTTCTTCGATAATAATATAATACATGATTTTCTCAAAACTGAGAATTTGAAGTTATTCCTCCCTTATATGCATATCACCTGTAGCCCCAAATGCCGGGTTCTCATGCTTGCAGCAACCGGGGACTTATAATTGCCTTATGCTCATAAAAATTTCAACCAGTGTAGCCCCCTGGGGCCGGGTCATTATGTAATAATGAGCAGGGACTTTATAAATATGATCATGTAAACTTCAACAGCAACGTGTAGCCCCCAAGGGCCGGCTCAGTAAGATATTACTGAGCTGGGACTTTGTATATTCTTCATTGATAATAACATCATATGATGTAATCTCCACCATGGGGCTTGAACCCACGTCCACAAGGTTAAGAGCTTTGTACTCTACCAACTGAGTAGTGGATCTTTCATTATAATGGACTGAGGCCTGTGTACCTTGAATTTTTGACAGGAGCAATTGGTAGCCCCCAAGCGCCGGCTCATTACAATGGGATGAGTCGGGTCTTCAATAAGTTGATCAAAAAATGACTTTACATAACCCAAATATCAAAAAACAAATATGAGGCTATAAGAGATCATGCATAAAAGAGATCAAAGAAACTCAAATACTTTCATGGATATAAAAAGATAGATCTGATCATAAACTCAAAGTTCATCGATCCCAACAAACACACCGCAAAAGAGTTACATCATATGGATCTCCAAGAGACCATTGTATTGAGAATTCAGCGAGAGAGAGAGAGAGAGGAAGCTATCTAGCTACTAACTACGGACCCGAAGGTCCACAAAGTACTACTCACGCATCATCAGAGAGGCACCAATGGAAGTGGTGACCCCCTCCGTGATGGTGTCTAGATTGGATCTGGTGGTTCTGGACTCTGCGGTGGCTGGATGAATATTTCGTCAACTCCCCTAGCATTTTGGGAATATTGGGGTATTTATAGATCAAAGAGGTGGTCCTGGGGCACCCAAGCTGGGCACAACCCACCAGGGCGCGCTTGGGCCTCCTGGCGCGCCCTGGTGGGCTGTCCACTCCTCGGGACTCCCCCCAGGTGCAACCAGGGCCCAACATCTTCCTTCTAGTCCACAAATAATCTCTGTAAAGTTTCGTGGCATTTGGACTCCGTTTGATATTGATTTTCTGTGATGTAAAAAACATGGAAAAAAACAGCAACTGCCACTTGGCACCATGTCAATAAGTTAGTAGTAAAAAATGATATAAAATGACTATAAAATATTATAAAACATCCAAGATTGATAATAAAACAGCATGGAACAATAAAAAATTATAGATACGTTGGAGATGTATCAGCATCCCCAAGCTTAACTCCTACTCGTCCTTGAGTAGGTAAGTGATAAAAACAGAATTTTTGATGTGGAGTGCTGTTCATCATGTCATATCATATTCTTTTGTTTATAGCATGGACATTTGTACTTTTATATGATTCAAAGGAATAGTCTAGTTTTGACATAATAATTTAGATACTCACGCATATCAACAAGCAACCATGTCTTTCAAAATATTAACGCTAAAATAAGTTAACCCTAGCCCATCATGCTCAAGAATTGATCCATTCATGAAACACGCTCGAATATTAACTACACCCAATACTTAAGCATGATCATATTGCCTCCTAGTTGGTGCTTTTATATATAAGAGAAGATGGGGACTCAAAATAAAAATTGCATAAAGTAAAAGATAGGCCCTTCACAGAGGGAAGTGGGGATTTGTAGAGGCGCTAGAGCTGAAAGCAAAAAAATTGAGATAAAAACATTTTGAGCGGTGTATTCATCCCACCAATGAAAACGACGTAGAGTTCCCAATACTTTCCATGCATAGATATATCATAGGAGGTTCCCAAACAGAAAATAAAGTTTATTCCTTTTTCCACCATAATTTTCACTTTCCATTGCTAGCCATATCCACGGTTGCCCTCCATACCAACATTTTCCAAGGAATTTATTATTTGACAACATAAAGTAAATTCATTTGTTTTTGCATTTCGGGACTGGGCATCCCTAATACATTTTCCTTACTCTCGTGCAATGAAAAATGAATAAACACTCATCTTGAGAATAACATATCTAGCTTGGAAAATAGTAGCCACCCCTCACCGCTCCGCGAGCGAAACAAACACACAAAAAATAAGTTTATTTTGAAAATTAGAGATGGCACATGAAAATTTGCTTAGAACAGCAAAATAATACCGCATATAGGTAGACATAGTGGACTCATGTGGCAAAACTGGTTTAAAGGATTTTGGATTCACAAGTAGAGGTCATACTTAGTGCAAAATGAAGGCTAGCAAAAGATTGTGAAGCGACCAACCAAGAAACGAATAATCTCATAAGAAAGAATTAAGCATAATTAACACTGAATAATGCACCACAAGTAGGATATAATTTTCATTGTATGATTATTGACTTTCATGCATGCATAGGGAATCTCAAACCTTAACACCAATATTCTTACTAAAGCATAATTACTCATCAAGATGACTCACATATCACATCATCATATCTCAAAACTACTACTTAGAATCAAGTTTATTTTGTCAAATGATCTTCATGACAATTTTTTTCTTTATACTTCTTGCATATCTATCACTTTGGGACTAATTTTCATGTGTTGCTTTTCATAAGCTCAAACAAATATAAGTCAAGATCATGAGCATAACAAATTTTCTTTCTCTCAAAATAATTTAAGTGAAGCAAGAGAAAATTTCTTCAAAATTTTACTAACTCTCAAATAAATCTAAGTGAAGCAAGAGAGAATTTCATCAAAAATAACAAGTACACCGTGCTCAAAAAGATATAAGTGAAGCAGTAGAGCAAGTCAGTTGCTCATAAAAATTTAAGTGAAGCATAGACAACAATTCTAACAAGTCAAGATATAATTTCGGCTCTCTCAAATAGGTGTGTCCAGAAAGGATTGATGACTTAAAACAAAAAATAAATCAAGAAAAGACACATATCATACAAGATGATCCAAGAAAAACACATATCATGTGACGAATAAAAATATAGTCTCGAGTAAAATACCGATAGTAGTTGGAAGAAAGCGGGGATGCCACTCGGGGCATCCCCAAGCTTAGTTGGTTGCTCATTCTTGGATAATAGCTTGGGATGCCTGGGCATCCCCAAGCTTAGGCTCTTCCATCCTTCCTTCATCCATCGTAATATAACCCAAAACTGGAAAGCTTCAATCACACAACACTCAACGAAGCCTTCGTGAGATCCGTTAGTATAAGAATAATAAATCACTACTATAGGTGTTGTATCGAACCAACTCATATTTTCTTTTTGTATTATATCTTCTCTATTCCAACTTTTCTATGGCAAAAACTCATCAAAGAAAACCATAGAGCCATCAAAATAAGCACACAACACAAAGAAAATAGAATCTGTCAAAACAGAACGGTTTGTATAAATCTTACTATTTCGAATACTTCTGTAACTCAAAAAACTCTGAAAAATTAGGAAGACCTGAGAAATTTGTATATTGATCTACTGCAATTGGAATAGGTATTTTATCACTCTCTGGTAAAAATGAAAATTAATTTGGTGAGCGTAAAAGTTTCTGTTTTTTCAGCAAAATCAAACAACTATTGCCTAAGAAGATCCTAAAGGCTTTACTTGTCACAAACACTAATTAAAACACAAAAAATACAATCATAATAGTATCATAATTATGCTAACACTCAAAAATAGGAAGCAAAAATAAAAAATAAATTTTATTCATTGGGTTGCCTCCAACAAGCGCTATAGTTTTACGCCTTTAGCTAGGCATAAGGCAAGGTTCTATGTTTTGTCATCTTTGTCCAACTCTTCAATCAAACACTTAGAATCCTTCAAAGATTTAACATAAAGACTTTCAATAGCAATACTTCTAGGAGTTAATTTAAAGATTTCATTCTTGCAAAAAGGATCTCTTATCACTTCAACAAAATCAGGGTGGATACTACCTTGTCATTGATTCAGGACACTTCTGGACCAACTCTTGTGCTTCGGGGGCTTCTTCTAGTCCATCAAAAATCATCATAAATTTTCATCTCATTTGGACTCTGTTTGATATTCCTTTTCTGCAAAACTCAAAAATAAGGAAAAAAAAACAGAAACTGGCACTGGGCTCCAGGTTAATAGGTTAGTCCGAAAAATAATATAAAATAGCATATAAATGTTTATAAAACATCCAAGATGAATAATATAATAGCATGGAACAATCAACAAATATAGATACGTTGGAGACGTATCACTTGCCTCCCGTGTCTTGACCACGATGTCGTTGACGTATGCCTATGTATTTCTCCCCAGTTGTGGCCCAAGTGCGATGTGCATTAGCCGTTGGAAGGTCGCACCAACATTCTGTAGTCCGAAGGGCATGCAGGTGAAGCAATACACGCCGCACAGGGAGATGAAGGTTGTTTACTCGACGTCCTCTACTGCCATATTAATTTGATTATATCCTTAGAAAGCATCAAAAAAGCACAGCAGATCGCACTCGGTAGTGAAATCCATGATTTGGTCGATGCACGCGAGCAGGAAAGGGTCCTGAGGGCAAGTTTTGTTGAGGCTCGTGAAGTCGACGCACATGCGCTCCTTCCCCCTTTCTTGGGGACGATCACTGGGTTCGCTAACTAATCCGGGTGTCACACCGGCCTCTTGCAGCTCGCGGATCCCTTGGACGATGAACGCTTTCTTTTCTTATGCCTGACGCCGTGCCTTTTGCTTCGCACCGGGGCGTACCATCAACTGGTGCTCGATCACCTCCCTCATGATACCAACCAATTCGGATGCTTCCCATGCGAATACGTCTTTGTTGGCCCTCTGGAAGCAACCAATGCGTCCTCCTGGGCTGAGGGGAGGTCAGCACCTATGGTGAAGGTGGGGCCCAAGACCCCGCTATTGATAGGCACTTGCTTTGTCTCGGCTCAGTCCTGAGAGAACAACTGCTTTTACGTTGCAACCACGGCCTCCTGAGCCTCCATGGCGTCAAGCCGCCGTTGCCCTGTAGGAGAGCTTGAGGGCCTAAACCGCGTCCTTCGTGTCTCCAACCACCGTGACGATGTCGTGATATTTCTCTGACGTATATACTTTTCCAAATGCTTTTCCTCTTGTTTTGGACTCTAATTTGCATGATTTGAATGAAACTAACCCTGGACAGACGTTGTTTTCAGTAGAACTACCATGTTGTTGTTTTTTGTGTAGAAATAAAAGTCCTCGGAATGGAACGAAACTTTGCGGGGAATTTTTATATAATATATAAGAATTTCTGGAGCCAAGACCTACTGAAGGGGGGCACCTCGGTGGGCACAACCCACCAGGGCGCCCCCCCTTACCAGGCGCGCCCAGGTGGGTTGTCACCACCTGGTGGCCACACAGATCCTGAAACCAACGCTATAAAATCCTATTTTCTAGAAACAACATCAGGGATAAAGAATTATCGCGATCCACGAGACGGAGCCACCGCCAAGCCCTGTTCTTCCTTGGGAGGGCAGATCTGGAGTCCGTTTGGAGCTCCGGAGAGTGGGGTGTTGGTTCTTCGTCATCACCAACCCTTCCCCATCGCCAATTCCATGATGCTCCCCACCGAGAGTGAGTAATTCCTTCGTAGGCTCGCTGGTCAGTGAGGAGTTGGATGAGATTCATCATGTAATCGAGTTAGTTTTGTTAGGGCTTGATCCCTAGTATCCATTATGTTCTTAGATTGATTTTTTTATGACTTTGCCATGCTTAATGCTTGTCACTTTGGGCCAGGGTGCCATGATTTCGGATCTGAACCGTTTATGTTATCACCATTATATCCATGTTCTAGATCTGATCTTGCAATTTATAGTCACCTACTACGTGTTATGATCCGGCAACCCCGGAGTGACAGTAGCCGGGCCCACACCCGGTGATGACCGTAGTTTGAAGAGTTCATGTATTCACTATGTGTTAATGCTTTGTTCCGGTTCTCTATTAAAAGGAGGCCTTAATATCCCTTAGTTTCCAATATGGACCCCGCTACCACGGGAGGGTAGGACAAAAGATGTCATGCAAGTTCTTTCCATAAGCACATATGACTATTTACGGAATACATGCGTACATTATACCGATGAAATGGAGGTAGTGCCGTATCGCCCTAGGTTATAACTGTCTCATGATGAATATCATCCAACAAGTCACCGATCCGATGCCTACGAATTTATCCTATATTGTTCTTGCTAAGTTACTACTGCTATCATCACTGTTACACTTGCTACCAAATTACTGCTATCACTGTTACCATTACCGTTCCTGCTGCTACTATTATCAAAACTATCATACTGCTTTGCTACTAATCACTTTGTTGCAGATAATTAATCTGCATGTGTGGTTCAATTGACAACTCAGCTGCTAATACCTTCAAATATTCTTTGGCTCCCATCGTGTCAAATCTATAAATTCGGGTTGAATACTCTACCCTCGAAAACTATTGCAATCCCCTATACTTGTGGGTTATCAAGACCTTTTTCTGGCGCTGTTGCTGGGGAGCATAGCTGTATTTGTCGATTCACTTGGGATTATTATCATATTATCACTATGAAGAATCTGAAGGATGCTAAGACTAAGATTTTTCCCTCAAAGACAAGGGCAGGTAAGGAACTGTCATCCAGTTCTACTTTAGATTCACCTTCTGTTATAAGTGAACTTGCACCACCACCACATGCTATTAATTCTGATATGTCACAAGTTATTGACGATGCTACTTCTTCTATGGATAATGCTTATGATAATGATAGTACCTTGCTTAATGATGATGTGCCACTTGGTGAATTTCTTGATAAACAAATTGGTAGAGTTATACGACATGATGTTGTTGAATCTGATGATGAGCTTGAAACTAAATCTCTAGAAACACCTACTACAACTAGCCTTCCTAGATATGAACTGCCTAAGGTACCGGAAGGTTATGTTATGAGTGAAGAAACAACTATAGATATTCTTGCTTGCAGAGATAGAGATGACCTAGAGAAATTATTATGCAAGTATAAAGAAAAATCTCTGAATGCTAGAATGAAATGTGATCCTAAGTTTGCTACTTCACCTATCTATATTGATGATAAGGGTTCTGAATTATCTGTTGACCCAGAGTTAATTACTTTGGTTGAATCTGATCCTTTCCATGGTTATGAAACCGAAACTGTTGTGGCACATCTCACTAAGTTGAATGATATAGCCACCCTTTTTACTCATGATGAGAAACTCGCTATTACTTTATTCTCAAATTATTTCCGTTCTCATTAAAGGTTGATGCTAAAGCTTGGTACAATACTCTTGCTCCTGGTTGTGTGCGTAGTCCCCAGGATATGATTTATTACTTCTCTGAAAAATATTTTCCTGCTCATAAGAAAGAACCCGCCTTACAGGAAATATTTAACTTTGTGCAAATCAAAGAAGAGAGTCTCCCACAAGCTTGGGGGAGGCTTCACCAATTACTTAATTCTTTGCCTGATCTTCCACTTAAGAAAACTGAAATACTTGATATCTTCCATAATGGACTAAGCGATGCTTCTAGGGACTTCCTAGATAGTTGTGCTGGTTGTGTTTTCAAGGAACAAACTGTTCGTTAAGCTGAAGATTTATTGAATAACATATTGAAAAATTATGATGGTTGGACTATTCCTGAACCACCGCCTAAACCAACTCCAAAGAAGAGGGGTATATTATATTTCAGGTCGGAAGATATGCAAGAGGCAAAGAAATCTATGAAGGAAACGGGTAGTAAAGCTGAGGATGTTAAAAATTTACCTCCTATTGAGGAAATACATGGGCTTGATACAGGACCACTACCTCAGGTGGTAGAGGTAAATTCTCTTATGAAATTCAATGATAATGACAATCCTCACAATATGCATCCTAGTCAATGCCTTTATGAGTTTGAAAATTATATTAGAAAACAAGATCACTTCAATGCAAATGTTATGGAAGAATTGAAATACAATTCTGATATGATTGCTCATTTGAGTGTCTTGTTATTTAGAATATCAAATGATGTTAGAGGTGTTGGAAATCATGCTTCTATGGTTCTAACTCAGTTAGAACAAGTTGCTAAATCTCAAATAGAATTTCTTGATGAAAGAATTTGTGCCCACCTCGGGTGCCCCCCGGACCGCCTCTTTGCTTAATAAATACCCCAATATTCCCAAAACCCTAGGGGAGTCGACGAGATATTCATCCAGCCGCCGCAGAGTCCAGAACCATCAGATCCAATCTAGACACCATCACGGAGGGGTTCAACACTTCCATTGGTGCCTCTCCGATGATGCGTGAGTAGTTCTTTGTAGACCTTCGGGTCCATAGTTAGTAGCTAGATGTCTTCCTCTCTCTCTCTCTCTCGCTAAATTCTCAATACAACGGTCTCTTGGAGATCCATATGATGTAACTCTTTTGCGGTGTGTTTGTTGGGATCGATGAACTTTGAGTTTATGATAAGATCTATCTTTTGATATCCATGAAAGTATTTGAGTTTCTCTGATATCTTTTATGCATGATCTCTTATAGCCTCGTATTTCTTCTCCGATATTTGGGTTTTGTTTGGACAATTTGATCTATTTATCTTGCAATGGGAAGAGGTGCCCGGTAGTGGGTTCGATCTTACAGTGCTTGATCCTAGTGACAAAAAGGGAACCGACACATATATATCATTGCTACTAAGGATAAAAAGATGGTATATCTACCGCCATAGATAAACGGATCTTGTCTACATCATTTCATCGTTCTTATTGCATTACTTTGTTTTTCCATGAACTTAATACACTAGATGCATGCTGGATAGGGGTCGATGTGTGGAGTAATAGTAGTAGATGTAGGCAGGAGTCGGTCTAGTACTCTTGGACATGATGCCTATGTAATGATCATTGCATGGATGTCGTCATAATTATTTGAGGTTCTATCAATTTCCCAACAGTAATTTGTTTACCCACTGTTTGCTATTTTTCTCGAGAGAAGCCAGTAGTGAAACCTAGGGCCCCGGGTCTTCTTTCTCATATATTTGCCTTTGTGATCTATCTTTTATTTGCCTTTATTTTCAGATCTATTAAACCAAAAATACAAAAATACTTTGCTGCACTTTATTTTATTTGTGATCTATTTATTCAATCTATTCACAACTTTCTCCCGTCCACGCATCGTTTGAGGCGCCATTACCCGAAAGGGATTGACAACCCTTTTAACACGTCGGGTTGCGAGGATTTGTTATCTGTGTGCAGGGGCTGTTTATGTTGTGTTGCTTGGCTTTCCTGCTGGTTCGATAACCTTGGTTTCATATCTGAGGAAAATACCTACCGCCGCTATGCTGCATCATCCCTTCCTCTCTGGGGAAATACTGGCATAGCTTCAAGCGACATCAAAAGGAGTTTCTAGTGCCGTTGCCTGGGAAGATCTTCAACATAACCAGGATCCTAATCACAAATCTCACCTCCATTCAATTTACATTGTTCACCATTTACCTCTCGTTTTCCTCGCCCCCACTGCACAAAAAATTGCCGTTCTATTCGCCTCTCTTTTTTCGTTCGCCCTTGCCGGAACTGTTTTTGTGTGTGAGATCTTGTTTGCCATTATGGATAATTCCTCCTCTATTGCTTGCACTCCCGAAAACGAGGTTCTCAACTTTAAACAAAGCGGAGGAGAAAGTTTAGAAGATGCTCGGTATAGAATTTGCAATGCTCATAATAGATCTATCTGTAAGCAATCTACCATTGTGCTTCTGCATTGTTTTTATGTTGGCATCACCACTTGGTATAGATTCATCCTTGATACAATTACCGGTGGAAATTTCTTAATGAGTCCCCCTTTTGATGCTCTTAATGCTATGGAAATTTAGTGGGCTCACCACCTCTTATGGTTAATGAAACAATTTTGACTTTTGTGCATGTTATGGAAATACTAGATGCTATCGACAGGAAAATACTCACTGAAGATCATATGGAAATTATACATAAAAAGATGCATAATTTTGCTACTAATCTTGGGTCAAAAGCAGGCGATATTTTTAAGTTGTTAAAAGCGAGGGGTACCTTAATCCATGAAAGAATAGAAGAAAGTCCATCTCGGATCGATAAATTGGAAGAAATCTTTAGTAATCTAAGCACGGCTTTTACTACCACTAAAATTATTGAGGAAACTCCCGTACAGTGTAGGAGATCCATAAACAAGGGTGTAACTTCTAGTGATAACAATAAAGGAGATCTTAAGATGATTAGTATCCACCCTGATTTTGTTGAAGTGATAAGAGATCCTTTTTGCAAGAATGAAATCTTTAAATTAACTCCTAGAAGTATTGCTATTGAAAGTCTTTATGTTAAATCTTTGAAGGATTCTAAGTGTTTGATTGAAGAGTTGGACAAAGATGACAAAACATAGAACCTTGCCTTATGCCTAGCTAAAGGCGTAAAACTATAGCGCTTGTTGGAGGCAACCCAATGAATAAAATTTATTTTTTATTTTTGCTTCCTATTTTTGAGTGTTAGCATAATTATGATACTATTATGATTGTGTTTTTTGCGTTTTAATTAGTGTTTGTGCCAAGTAAAGCCTTTAGGATCTTCTTAGGCAATAGTTGTTTGATTTTGCTGAAAAACAGAAACTTTTACGCTCACCAAATTAATTTTCATTTTTACCAGAGAGTGATAAAATACCTATTCCAATTGCAGTAGATCAATATACAAATTTCGCAGGTCTTCCTAATTTTTCAGAGTTTTTTGAGTTACAGAAGTATTCGAAATAGTAAGATTTATATAGACCGTTCTGTTTTGACAGATTCTATTTTCTTTGTGTTGTGTGCTTATTTTGATGGCTCTATGGTTTTCTTTGATGAGTTTTTGCCATAGAAAAGTTGGAA
>NC_053023.1:299981730-300071743 GCF_003073215.2 Triticum urartu | reverse complement strand
ATGATGAACATTTTAGAAGGGCATTTCAGGTTCATTGAGAAAATTATTTAGTAACCCTAGTTGGTTTAGGTGGTGCTGGGGGTTTTGAATCATCCCCATTTCAAGTTTCTTTCAAGATTAAACATGATGCACACATGAGGCTAGCCTAGTGCATTACAAGAAGCTAGGGATGTGACAACTCACCCCCACTAAACAAGAATCTCAAGAGAGGCACTGTAGACTAAAATGTCGTCAAATAACACGAGGGCGCATTTGCGCAGAAGGGGTTTGTTTGAGAGTGGCGTTCATGGCTCCCAAGAAGGTGGCTGGTGCTCCCGCGAGGCCGAAGGACATGACCTTGTACTCGTAGTGCCCTTCCAGAGTCTGGAAGGCTGTTTTGAATTCATCGCCAGCTGCCATACGAATCTGGTGATAACCAGCTCTGAGATCGGGTTTAGAAAACCATGAGGCACCAGACATCCAGGAGTTCTTTGACATCCCGAGATTCAAGCATAGGGTAAGATGAAGGGGGAACACAACTAACACAATCTTCACGATCCAGGTTGCACTTCGTAAGAACATTGATTCGTCACCATCTTTGTCTCAACGTCTTGCTTCGGAAACTTCAACCAACACGACAATGAGAAAAAAAAGAAAACTCTAGAAGAATCGATCTTCTTGAAGATCAAACAACTCAGGATCAACTCATGGAGTGAGACATTGAAAACATCTCTCGAGCTGAGACACAAAGCATACATCCAGAGGGATGGAGTGAAACCGATGACGAAGATTCACTAGGTAGGCAACAATTCCACACTTAAGAAGGTGGTGAACGGTTGTCAACGTAGCGAGGAGTTGAGTTGCCATGATACCATAACGAGACATCTTAGAGGAGGTGACTCGTAGAATTATTCCCTTAAGTGGCAAAAAGAATTACTTTTGATACGAAGATCATTGGAACTCTTCTTACCAGCCTAAGGCAATTTACAAACGTTCGTTTGAAGGAGTTTGAAGGAATGACATACTCGGACTAGGATGGATGATGTGGACTACCTTGTTGATGACAACGTAATGGATGATTTGCTTATCATCGGAGATGGATGGGACCCATGGTAAGTCCACTTTTGAAGATGATCCTAAACAACAACTACCAAGGTGCAAGCTGGGAACAAAATGCAAATGATGGGAATGATTCTGGTAACTGGGGAAAAACTCAATAGTCGAGAGTGTTTCCAACGTTCCAATGGTTATAGAATCATCGAAGAAACTGAGAGCACAAGGATCCGTAAGGAACAATTTCAAGAATAAGTCATGCGAAATCCTCATGGGAGGTGACCAAACAGCTTAATCAAGATACTACAACAATAGTGCTTCCAGCTAGGTGCGTCCACTTCACTAGAACCTATATCATAGTTCTCGGAAGAAGTTCCAACCATCATATCTGCCTGAGATTCAAATCTGGTTGGTAACAGGGTAATTCATACAACATGTCTGGAAAATAAAATTTGCAACAAAAACCGACGAGATGACGTTGCGAGATTCTCGGGAGATGAACTACGATAACATGCTCCAAAACATGAGCTGGTTCTGCTAAACACATGTGAACACGCTGTCCGAGACAAGCATGACCACATAGTAGTCTTACAATGAAACACAACCGAGTCCTAGTTGGGAACCATCATCAAGGATATCGAAGCCCTTTCATAAGTCTTGCTCTTAAGAGGGAACTTCTTCTCCTTGAACAAATCAATCTGTGGCTTAGTGTGCTAGGAACACATATGGAATGGAGGTAATTAATCTACCAAACCACAGAATACTTCGCACATGCATGACTGACTTGGGATGATTCCAGAGGAAGCAAAAACAAGCTTTCTCGAATTCACGACGGCAACTTGCATCAAATGCACATGAATTAGAGGAAGTCACTTCTTTCATCCAAACGTAAGCTTCATGAACAGAACACGAAGGCATTGCTTACAAAGTTTTCAACACCAGGTTGATGTTCAACATGAATCATGGGGGAGACAAAATGCTGCTGATGGGTTCAACAGCAACTCATCGGAATTTCCATATCACTGGACTTCCACCATCATGTGAACACGGTGATAGCATTGGTCAGACCAAAAGATGTAATGGTGTATGCTCGAGGAATCAACCACGAGTAAGACAACATTACGAACATCATTGGTTCTGATTTGACTTGACAATAACCCATACTCAAGTCAAAGTTTTGACAAGGCAATAGATCCAACAACTGATCACGAGGACCAATCGATGGAGATATCATCTTTCTTCAACACACACACACACAAAGATATCCCTTAACATGAACTAAGTCGGCAAGCTTTTATCTTCCAACTCTCCAAGTTGTTGTTTGGCTTAACCAACTAGCTGAGGGGTATCCCGCACAGATTCTTGGAGAATGGGTGGTTTGGAGGAAACCAACATGATCACAAACTCAACATAGCGGTCAGGTGACAACCTGGTAATACTTCCGAGAAGATATTCGGAACATCACGAACCACCGATATGTTACTAAGCTCGAGAACAATCTTGCTTTTCAGAGCAAGATGATATGATCAAATAAGCAATGGATTGAATAATCCTCACTCATTGATCGAAGAGTGCACCAGAAATAAGGACTAGGTAGCACAATCTATCTTAGAATGATGACTCAATAACCAACACGCTAAGAATGAGCATATTGTCCATTTACTACCAAGCAACTAGTTGCTAGGAGTATTGATTTCACACATCACGGTTCGGTATTCCGGTTGCAACAACACAGAACCGAGGAGCGAATGATGATGGCGAGAAGTATCACTGCATCAAGAATTCATAAGAGAAGGTGCAATTCTCATGATGTTCCTGACATAAAGTGGGTAATACTTCAGGGTAGAACGGAATCAAAAGCTGGATTGGCATTTTGATCTGCGAAATATAACTACTTTGACCCAATCCTAGATATGGATGAGGTACTGGAGTTTGTTTATCCTAGTCATTCTGAAATAGAATGGCTTGATGGACCACAAGAATAATAGGCATTGATAACACGAATGCACAACTAGTCCTGACTATCAATTGATAGACAGAGGTCAGAATACAACTAAAGAGGGACAACTCAAAAGAACATCTGATTTTCTGAGTTGTGGATGCTTAGATTAGTATGTCGAGCAAAGCTCAACATTTCTTCTGGATAACCCATGCAGAAAGGTAGAACTGGCAGATTCACAATGTAGAATGAAGAACTCATCAAGAGCACTCTTATTGTGGCCTTTTGGTTCAAAGGAACTCCTGCCAAGGATGGTTCATGGTATTTGGAAGAAGGAAATACCACGGACCTCGAGGACTATCGCAAAGGTTACTAATATCCTAAAGGTACAAGCAACACTATCAACACGAGGTAAGTAGAGTGAATTTTGGGTCAAGAACCCAGGAGTAGAATACCTACTACTAAATGGCATCACGGGATGCTTTCGAGAATGGTGGCCAGAATCATCACATAGGGAACACAAACATGGCTAGATTACTACGTGACTCCCTAAAACACCTAGGGTCATAATAATAGCTCCAACATATATGTCGAGGCAACAGAGTACCTCAACTTACCGATTAGTATGATTAATCTCGCCCAAATGGACATCAGGAACATAGAGGAATGATTGCAAGTGCATCAGACTATCTAGAAACCTGGGATGACTCGGACATCGTAACAGTTGTAAATGCTCAAAATATTTAGGACATCCTGAAAAATGGTGGCATAACCACTCAACATCACAATATCAAGGTTCTGAGATCAATTTTCAACACACGGAAGTAGTAGGAACTGAATTGGGGCTTGAAGCTATCAATCCTATAAGTCTATAGATTAGTAACACGTGATCCTGATAGAAGAATGAGAAGTCTAGTTCTTAATCCTCGTAGAAGAGAAGAGGATGACTCGGATCAGAAGGGCATAAGGTAAAGGAGTAAAAAGAGCATTACGTTCCCTTCCATAATCAATTCCCTTATATAACTAAAGCATTTCTAGACTCAAATTCGATCAGTTTGGCTTGGTAATCCTACAGGTAGTCAGGCTCTGATACCAAAGCTGTCAGGACCCCGATTCTAAGTCACACTGATCTAGACTGTAACACCTCATATAACTTTGCGGCCTCACGCACGGTATTCCCATGGGTGTCGCCTTACCATGGCCCAGGACTGTTTGCGCCTTTTGGCTCACGTATATGATAGTGTCGCTAGCATCCATATGATAGAGAACTTGGGCTGACATGACTAGTCATGAACCCAAAGTGGCACTAACTTACGGGGACATGCATACATGAATCAATATCGAGCATGTCGGTCAGTAGCGTGCGAATCCGGGCTGTAGCACTGGGCTAATAGGACTCCGGGAACCCGGGCTATAGCAGGCTAGGCAGGACTCCGGATGTCACCGCGTGACATTTCCCTGAAGGGACAGACACAAGAACAAAGTGAATCACATGCCGACCAGTCAAGTGTTGCAGAGAAGTAGTGCTGGGCTAGCAGGACTCCGGTGAACCGGGCTGTAGCGGACTACTATGGCTCATGGAAACACAAGACTACATTTCCCCATAAGAGAGGCTACCAAGGATAAACAACTAGGTTGTCGGATCCCACACATACCAAGCATTTCAATCATACACACAATATGCTCGATATGTGTAAATACAACATGGCATCACAACATAACTCTACGACTCGAGTATTTATTCAATAGGCTCTGAGGAGCCAAGTATTACAAACATGGGTCTCATGACCCCAACATACAGAGCATACAAACAACAAGCACATGCGGAAGCTTAACTTGTCTGAGTACAGACAACTACAAATGAACAAGGCTGAGAAGCCTGACTATCTACAAGACCCTGCCGAGGGCACAAGATCGTAGCTGAGGTAACAAGCTAAAGGTCGAAGTCCACATGGAACTACTAGCGAGACTAGCATCTCTCTTCAAAAACATAAAATAGGCAAACATGAGTACAAATGTCCCTAGCAAGACTTACATCAGAACTAACTATGTATGCATCGGTATCAACAAAGGGGTGGTGGAGTTTAACTGCAGCAAGCCAGCTTTGACTCGGTGGCTATCCTGAACTACGACTGCAAGTAACTCTTTTGAGGTGGCGCACACGAGTCCACATATTCACCATATCAATACACCACTATGGATCCACTCCCGTCTCCCTACGAGAAGGCCATCCATAGCACCATGCTTATCTTGCGAGTTTTAGAGTATCCACTTCAAGTTATCTATGAACTGTACAGGCCACCCAGAAGTCCTTTACCGCGGACATGGCTATTCGAATAGATGATGTTAACCCTACAGGGGTGTACTTCTTCATACATGTTTCCACCACTTAGCGTCTGCACACGACATGTGCTCGGCAGACTTCAAGCAAAAGCCGATGTGGGTGTAGACCACGACCTACCTAAACACTCAAGTCTCTAGTCCAGGTTTATCGCCTATCCAGGTTCCATCCGCAGGGAGTCCAGCCGAAGTTTCCACATACGGCCCCGAACGATGTGTACAGGGTTCCACGACACCAAATGGGGGCCCAGCATACCCGGCCACGTGCCTACCACATTACAGCCCACCCCCCGGGTCAGCGCTGCGCATAGCCTCCAGCATTCTACAAACACCAGAAACTACTTGCAACTCCTGGACAAAGGACTAGGGTGGTTAAGAAGTCAGGCGGGGTCATATTTCAGGGCCCAATGCATGGTAGTAGCTGTTTCATGGATCACAAACACAGAGCTCAGTTCCTGAGGACGGTTTCAATGAGACAACCCACCATGTACTCCTACATGGCCTCTCACCGCTACCTTTACCAAATCGTGTTCACACACTTAGCTCACACACAGTAGCACATGTTCACAACTTTCCAATTCATCCCCGATGAATCAGACCTGACACAACTCTAAGCAATAGCAGGCATGACAAACAAGCATGAATGAGTAGGCACATCAGGGCTCAAACAACTCCTACTCATGCTAATGGGTTTCATCTATTTACTGTGGCAATGACAGGTCATGCAGAGGAAAGGGGTTCAACTACCGTAGCATGTAACAGTTGAATCGTTGTTGTCCTAATGCAGTAAAAGAGAGAAGGAGCGAGAGAGTGGGATTGTATCGGAATGAACAAGGGATTTTTGCTTGCCTGGCACTTCAGAAGATAGTATAGCTCTTCATTAGTGTCATCGAACTCATCGTCGAAACCACATCTACTGAGAGGGGACAAACACCGGCAAACAAGAGGGAACACAATCAATGCAATGCAACAATATGATGCATGATCATGATATGTCAAGAATGTTATGATTTACACTAATGCATCTAGCAACAGTTTAAATGAAGTCCATATGAGTTAAGGGTTCATATGCAAACTCCATATTTAGCATTTAAAATGCCATTATCATGTTTTCACCTATATAGCAGGTGTAACTTAGTTTGACATGCATGAAAATGATACAGATGGATAGATTGCATTTTGCCTGATAATTTTTCATATATAAATTATTTAATTTGGTGTTACGGTTGAATTTCTATGATTTTTAGAAGTTTTGGGCATTTTCTGAATTTCTTGAATAAGAATAATTCCAAGAAAAACCTATTACTGCGTCAGCATTGCGTCATGCTGACCTCAGCAGGTCAACAAGCGCCGTCCAGGTCAAACCTGACCAGTGGGGCCCACAGGTCAGTGACTCAGTTAGTTAACTGGGTTAATTAGGGTTAGACTAATTCTAACAAAAATGTCAGTAGGGCTGGGCCCACATGTTAGTGGCTCAGGGTTAGTTTAGCGAGGGGATTAACACCTAACAGCGGTGATTAACACTAACTAACACCTAACTAATCCAGTTATGGCCGGCCCCACATGTCATAGTCTCTAGGCGGGGCCTAGCTGGGGTCAAAGTGGGTCAAACCCACCGGTGACTCGACGCCGGCGAGGCCCGAGACAGCGGCGCGGCTCGGGAAACGCCCATAGGGCATGGACGAGGCTGTTCTTGGGCTCGTTGGAGAGCTCTTGCAGGCGCGCGTCGAGTGGTGGTGGAGGCCGGGCCTATGGTGGCCGGAGCCAACGACGGCGAGCTCCAAGGCGGCGACCGGAGTTCGGGCAACGACGGGTTCGGCGCTACGGTGCATGGGAGGAGGAGCTGGTGGGCGCTACGGGCTCCCGGGAGTGCACTGAGTGTAGTGACGCGCTCGGTTTGGACGGAGGCGAACCAGAACGACGACGGCGACAAGTCCGGCGCCGGTGAGGTCTCGGTCTCGACGGAAACGAGGGCTGCGATGAGCTAATGGACATGAGAGTAGGGGGGATCGGTAGAGGAACTCACGGTGAGTGCAGAGGTGGCCTCGGCGTGCTCGGGGAAGCACCGGAGCAAGCGGGGCGGCGAGCGGGATCTCCGTTGGCCGACGATGAAGATGATGAAGATGACGTCGTTGCAGGGCCTCCGGCGAGGCATGGCTGGACGGAGAGGACAAGGGAGGCGTGGCGATGCTCGTGGACACGTCGGGGAGGCGAGGGGAGCACTGAGGCTGCATCTACGGCGTACGGCGGCATGAGCTCCGCTCGGGCAGAGAGGGAGAGAGAGCAGAGGAGGGGGAAGAGGTCAGGAGAGGGTGAGAGAGTTCCAGGGGTGGCGTGGTGCTGCGAGAGACGTCCAGGGGAGGTGGAGGCAGCCCGACAGGGAGGAGGTGGCCGGCGTGTGGCTGCGCGCGCCGGGCACGCGCCCCTGCCTACTGGCACGAGGAGGAAGGCGACAGAGGGCTGCGACGGTGGGCTGGGCCGCCAGTGGGCCTACTAGGTGGGTTGCCAGGTGGGTTTCCCTCTCTCTCAGTTTTCTGTTTTTGTTTTTTCTATTTTTCTGCAACTTCTGAGCTTTATTAAAAATACCAAAGCGTTTTCAAAAATCCTGAAGATAACTGTGGGCTCTGTTTGGATTATTCCTAACAGCCCTCACTTAAGTTCAGAATTAATTGAGCACTTAAAATAATATATAGCATTTAAATGCCCAATTGCAAATAGCATATGATTTAATTCAGTGACCTTATGTGTCCTAGAAAATTGTGCACCATTTTTGTCTGAGGTTCTGGACCAAGGAAAAGATGATGAACATTTTAGAAGGGCATTTCAGGTTCATTGAGAAAATTATTTAGTAACCCTAGTTGGTTTAGGTGGTGCTAGGGGTTTTGAATCATCCCCATTTCAAGTTTCTTTCAAGATTAAACATAATGCACACATGAGGCTAGCCTAGTGCATTACCAGAAGCTAGGGATGTGACATTCGGTCACCAAAACATATAACTCATATAACACTATACTGTCAACGAACGTTAAGCGTGCGGACCCTACGGGTTCGAAAACTATGTAGACATGGCCGAGACACATCTCCGGTCAATAGCCAATAACGGAACCTGGATGCCCATATTGGCTCCTACATATCCTAGGAAGATCCTTATCGGTCGAACCTTCATGACAATATACGTAATTCCCTTTGTCCATCGGTATGTTACTTGCCCGAGATTCGATCGTCGATATCTTCATACCTAGTTCAATCTCGTTATCGGCAAGTCTCTTTACTCATTCCGTAACACATCATCGTGCAACTAACTGATTAGTCACTTTCTTACAAGGCTTCTTATGATGTGTATTACCGAGAGGGCCCAGAGATACCTCTCTGATACTCAGAGTGACAAATCCTAATCTCGATCTATGCCAACTCAACAAACACCTTCGGAGATGCTTGTAGAGCATCTTTATGATCACCAGTTATGTTGTGACTTTTGATAGCACACAAGGTATTCCTCTGGTATCTAGGAGTTGCATAATCTCGTAGTCGAAGGGATATGTATTTGACATGAAGAAAGCAATAGCAATAAACTAAACGATCAATATGCTAAGCTATATATATATATATATATATGTAGAGAGAGAGATAGAGAGAGATTCGCAATGAGATCAAAATAGAACGTGAAGATAAATCCAATGTTGAAGACAAACCAATTATAAAGATAATGCAATGTATGTGACGCCAAACGAAAATCTTCAAGAAAGATTTGGTGGTGGCATTACCCACCGTATAGAAAGTATTAGACCCAGACACAACGCACAATTATCATGATGCTCTCATGTCATTTTCCACATTAATGTCTTCAACATGCATAAGTGTTAGGACGTGTGTCCATTCATAGGACATTTGAGGATTCTAAGATATTTAGCTCACACCGCAGCTTGCAAAATCTCTTTTCATCCAATGAATTTGTGAAGATATCTGCCAATTGCTCTTCAGTGTTGACGTGAATGATATCATTGTCTTCGTTCAGCACATGATCTATGAGAAAATTATGACGAATCTGAATGTGCTTTGTCTTGGAGTGCTGAACATGATTGTGTGCAATCTTGATGGTGCTTTCATTGTTGTAGTAGAGGGGCACCATCTTATTTTTGATGCCATAGTCCTTGAGAGTTTGCTTCATCCAGAGAAGCTGAGCGCAGTAAGATCTAGTATCAATGTATTCAGCTTCGACAGTAGAGAGTGACACACGTTCTGCTTCTTTGAAGACCAACAGACAAGTGATCGACCAATAAAGTGGCATGTGTCTGATGTAGACTTGCGATCCACCTTGTCACCAGCATAATCAACATTTGAGGATCCAACTGGATCAAACTCTGAGCCCTTTGGATACCATAATAATAGCATTGGGGTGTGAGCCAAATATCAAAGTATTCGCTTCACTACGAGGTGATGCGACTCCTTTGGCGTCGCTTGGAATTGGGACACATGCAAACCCAAATCATTATATCTGGCCTAGATGCACATACGTACAATAAAGAACCAATCATGGAGCAGTATACCTTTTGATTGAACTCTTTACCATTGTCGTCGGAGCCCAATTGACCGTTGGTTGGCATTGGCGTCTTGTAGCCTTTGCAATGTTACATTCCAAACTTCTTCAGACAATCCTTGACATATTTCTCTTGAGATATGAAGATGCCATTGCTTTGTTGACGAATTTGAAGACCAAGAAAGAATTTCAGCTCTCCCATCATGGACATGTGATATTGCTCTTGCATCATGTGACTGAACTCATCACTGTATCTCTTGTCAGTGCAACCGAAGATAATATCATCCACATAGATTTGGCATACAAACAGTTCCCCATCATATGTCTTCGTGAAGAGAGTGGGATCTAGAGAACCAGGTTTATAGCCTTTGCTCTTGAGGAATTCTTTGAGTGTGTCATACCAAGCTCGAGGGGCTTGTTTGAGGCCATATAGTGCCTTGTTGAGCTTGTAAACCATGTCAGGATGCTTGAGATCTTCAAAACCAGGTGGTTGAGCAATATAGACATCTTCAATTTTGTCGTCGAGGAAAGTGCTCTTCACATCCATCTGATACAGAAGGATGTCATTGTGATTTTCATAGGCAAGCAGTATGCGAGTGGCTTCAAGTCTAGCCACAGGAGCAAAGGTTTCATCGAAGTCAATTCCCTCTACTTGTGTGTAACCTTGAGCAATGAGACGAGCTTTGTTTCTGACAACTTGACCATCTTAATCTTGTTGTTGCGGTAGATCCATTTGGTTCCATCAATATTGTGCTTGCGTGGATTAGGATGCTTGACTAGCTCCCAGACATTGTTGCGCTCAAATCGTTGAAGCTCTTCTTGCATAGCTTGAATCCATTCTGGTTCCATGAAAGCTTCATCAACCTTTTTGGGTTCAGATATGGAGACGAACGCAAAGTGCCCACAGAAGTTTGCTAGTTGCGTAGCTCTTGATCAAGTGAGCGGACCAGGTGAATTGATGCTATCAATTATCTTCTCGTTCTGGACTTCATTAGCAATAAGAAGATAAACAGGGCGAAGACTCTGCTATTGCTGATCATTGTCTTCATTTTCAGCATTGTCTTTAGGCTCAACATTGTCTTCACGCTGAACAGGGGCTGGAATCACAACTTCATCATCACCTTATTCCTCAGTGGGTATGATTTCTCCAGTACCCATTAGCTTGATAGCTTCACCAACCAGAACTTCATCTATCACATTTGGCAGGTGCTCTCTTTGGGAGTCATTAGTCTCATCGAATCGCACATCTACAATTTCAACCACTTTATAGTGAAAGAGGTTGAAGACCCTGTAGGTGCGCGAATCCTTTCTGTAACCAAACATAAAACCCTCATGTGCTTTTGGTGCAAATTTGGAAGTGTGATGTGGATCCCTTATCCAGCACCTAGCACCGAAGACTTTGAAATAACTTACATTTGGCTTCTTACCAGTGAGTAGTTCATAGGATGTCTTCTTGAAGAACTTGTGAAGATATACTCTATTGATGATGTTTCATGTAGTATCAATGGCTTCAGGCCAGAACTTTCGCAGAGTCTTGTATTCATCAAGCATAAGAGCCCTATTCTTGTGCTCCACGACGCCATTCTACTGAGGCATATATGGAGCAGATAGCTCATGCATGATGCCTAGAGTATCAAGATAAGTTCTGAGGCCAATGTTCTTGAACTCAGTGCCGTTGTCACTACCGATATGCTTGATCTTGATGCCATAGTTGGTCATGACATGATTGGTGAATCGTCAGAAGACATCCTGCACTTCAGTCTTATAGAGAATTATGTGCACCCAAGTATATATAGAGTAATCATTGACAATCACAAAGCCATAGAGATTTGCAGTAGTAGTAAGGGTAGAGTAGTGAGTAGGGCCAAATAAGTCCATGTGTAGCATCTCGAAGGGACGTGAGGCTGTCATAATTGTCTTCGAGGGATATTTTGCCCTAGTCATCTTCCCAGCTTCGCAAGCACCACACAGATGGTCCTTCTTGAACTTGACACCCTCGATGCCAATGGTGTGCTTCTTCTTCATAAGAGTGTGCAAGTTCCTCATGCCCGCATGTCCTAGCCTTCAATGCCAAAGCCAGCACTCTAAAGCTTTTGCTAGAAGACATACGACAAGTTGTGGTCCTGCAAAGAAATCTACCATATATAGATCACCTCTTCGATAACCTTCGAAGACTCGAGATTTATCAGAAACCATTAGCACAAGACATCAATATTTTCCAAATATCACAATCATGTCAAGATCACAAAGCATTAAGACATGCATTAGGTTGTATCCAAGGGATTCAACAAGCATTACTTTATCCATATGTTGATCCTTTGAGATAGCAACCCTACCTAGACCCAATACCTTGCTTTTACCAATGTTAGCAAATGTGATATGGATTTTTGTAGATGGTCGAAGAGTAGAGTCCATGATAAGCCTTCAATCATCGGTCATGTGGTTAGAGCATCCACTATCCATGATCCATTCAGTAGTGATGTAGAGGATCCCACGATCATCCCCATGGAAACTACCTCAACTACCCAAGCTCCAAGTGGACCCATGACAAGAGCTCGAGCACGTGCTATTCAATCCGAGGTGACATCTCTCCTACTTGAGCTTCCCTTACATTCGAGTGAGACATGGCTACTGCCTAAGTCAGAAACACTACGTGTGATCAGGTACAACGCACAAGCCACGGAGCCGAGAGCTGAGGAAGAAGGAGCAAGCGTCAACTCTCTGTTCATCCTGGAACCTCCGGCCTCCCCGGAACTTCCGGCCTCCGATGACCCAGACAAGCCCGGGCATGCCAACTCTCTAGTTAGCTTGGAACCAGCCCAGAACCTGGCCCGGACCTTCCGGTCCCCAAACCTCTGGCCTGCCTGGACCTTCCAGCCCCTGGACGCCAGCCAACCTACCACCGTGCCAACCCTTTGGTTAGGCCGAACCCTCCCGGACCTTGGCCCGGTACCTCCGACGCCTGGAACTTCTAGCCTCGCCTGGAACTTCCGGCCTTTCCTGCGCAATGACTCGGGCCGAGGCCATGTATCCTTTTGCCCCCTAGACTATAAATACTCTTCTTCTACCTCTGTTTTAGGTTTATCATTGGTTTAGCTCATACTTGAGACAGAGCTTTGCTCATCCATCCAGATCTACTCCACCTTGAGAGACCGCGGCCTCTATGGAGAAGATCCACCTTGGATTCAAGACCCCTAACGGGAAGACCCTCAAGACCTCCTCACGGAGAAGAACTTGCTACTTGTATTGCCCCTTGTTGATCGTGGATCGTGTATCTCTTTGTGTTTTGAGGATCTAGTACATGTGTAATCAAATCTTTTTAGTTTGAGTGATTTCCTCTCGTGTTTCGCCTCATTTTCCCCTCGTGTTCTTTGTGTTCTTCGTGCGATCCGCTCCAATCGTGAAAGATCGGGCATCTAGGGTTCATCTTGGTATCATTAGCCACGTTGATCATGATTTCGCAGCCTCCCTCTTTGTTTTCTAGCCTAATTTTGTTGTGATTTGTCCCAATTTTGAAAATCCCCACAAAAATAGCCCCCCCCCCCCAATTTTTTTGTGATTTGTTGGTTTGATGAAGTTTTGTTGGATTTGATCCGTGGATTTTGCGTGTGGCACGTAGATCTAGCTTTCCTACCCTTCCATCCACCCAAAGTTTTTGTTTTCCCCCTCGGATTTGGGTTTTTCCCAAAGTTTTTCCGCCAAATCCATGATCCCCAAGTTTTTTGTTCTTGGCAGAGTCACGACTCCCGGAACTTCCGGCCCCACCTGGACCTTCCAGCCATCGGACCTTCCAGGCTGCCCGGAACTTCCGGCTCCCGCACCATCTATCTTGCCCGGAACCTTCGGCCTAGACAGAACGTCTGCGCATCTTCGATGACTTTTGCTACTTCGGCAACTACAATTACGGTGCAACGACATCTTCGCCAACATACTGAAGACCGTGCATTACGACATCACCAACGATCGCATCACCTTTGACACTATCAACCATAAGCAGGGACAGTAACTTCGACAACATTCTTTGTCTGCACCTTGCCATTGCATTGATAACCCCATAGCCTTCCTTTTGTGTCACTTACCCATCGAGACTAGCCTTTGAGTATTGCCGGCAACGTTACTTGTGCACATTAGTGATCATCATCTCGTTGCATATATCATATAATCTTGGTATTCATATCTTGATATCATATCTTTTGTCACAAGGTTGTCATAGCATATACACATTGCTATCTTGGTTTGTGAAGTTTTGCACGAGAAAGAGCTCAAAAGAGAAAGAGCCACACAAGCTTTTAAGTAAAAGGAAAAGATAAGCAAAGAGCTTTTAAGCAAGAACAATAGCATCATTCTACATTAAGATTGTCATACTCGATCATCTTGGATCATATCATAGGAACACCATACATATGGCATACTTGGGATAGAAGTCGTTGCATTTTTGCTTTATAGGTTGTCCACAATTTTGGTATCCGCCTATTGTGCAATCGTGCTAGCGTCTCTCTAGAGTTGTGCAACAAGAGCATTTTCCATGGATTCCACATCTTGAGCTCATTTTTGGTCTGCACAACCCCATTTATATATTTGTGTTTGTGTTTCTGTGTACCACTACTTTCTATCGGTCTACTTGTTGCATTTGCAAATTTGTGAATGTTTCCCAACATTATTGAGTCTCACTAACAATTGCATAAATTTTGCGCCACCATCCTAACTGAGCTCCACCATAAGCTTTTACTTGTGAGAACCGATAAGAATTGGTACCAATTGTGCTATTCCCTTGTTACACATTTGAGTGATCATTGATCCATCTTCAACTTCGGTCAAGGTACATTTGGTATAAGTTCTTCTGTTTCTCCCACTCTCATATTTGCTTGGAATGGTGGATAGGCCAAGTTCTTCTACCAACCCACTCTTCATCGAGCAAGACAACGACTCGAAACCTACGTCACCAAGAGCTACCTCTTCGATGCACAATGAGCTTTGCATCAAGAACACCAAGCATTGAGTGACCGCATTGACAACCTTGCCACCAACTTGCGACTCTCCGAGCATCATACAAGAGACTACTTCGACAACAAGCTTGATGAAAAAAACAAGAGAACAATGCAAGAATGGATGAGATTCGTGCCTTGTTGATCAACCACTCTTCTACCACTTTGTCATATTCAAGATGGAGCCACTCAAGTCGACACTCCTCTGATAACTCAAGTACACTGATGTCGAACACTCTTCGTCAAGCCGCACACCAAGACCGTCAAGAAAACCGCAATCCTCTACACGACAATCATACGCAAGAGCAACTTGAAGAGCAAGCACACCGGCATCGCCAATACTAAGCTACCTTGGCGCAAGCACAAGAACGGCAACGTCTATGCCAACAGGAGGAAGAATGAGCGCACCTACACCAAGACGAACAAGATGCGGAGGCACAACATTAAGAACAACTACGACGAGGAGCTCAAGCACTTGAGGCGCAACGTGCCCTCCACGACACAAGTCGCGCCGTTGCCGCACGCAACCGCCATAGGTGCGAGCAAGAAGAAGCACTTCGCGATGAAGTTCATGAGAGGATTTATCAATCATGGTTGCACCGACAAGTTCCTCAAGCTCCTCCACAAGCTAGACAAGCTCCTCCACAAGCTCGACAAGAACCTCAAGTTCACCAAGAGCAACAAGACAATGGAAATCATCCATGCCAAGAGCAAGTTGAGGGGGACAATCCTCCTTGTCAAGGACGCCATCACCCTCGAGCCCAACACAATGAAGAGCAACACTACGGCAAACTCAAGTTCACCATGCCCAAGTTTTCCGGAAGCAATGATCCAGAAGAGTACCTTTCATGGGCATTGAAGGTCGACAAAATCTTCCGTTTGCACAACTATGAGGAAGAGAAGAAGATCGCCATGGCATCCCTCGAGTTCCAAGACTACGTCCTCATTTCGTGGGAACAACTCATTGAGCACCGTGAGGTAAGAGGTGAATGTGGGCACAAATGAAGGATGTCATGAGAGCATGTTTTGTGCCAGCCTACTACAATCGCGACCTCTTCGAGAAACTGCAACTTCTCAAGCAAGGAACAAAGAGTGTTGAAGAGTACTACAAGGAAATGGAGATTGCCATGGTACGAGCTAATGTCAAGGAAGATGATGAGCAAACTATGGCACATTTCTTGAATGGTCTCAATCATCCTATCAAGAAGATCGCTGACTTCCAACCTTACTCAAACCTCATCGAGCTAGTGCACCAAGCCACTAAGACGGAATGACAAGTGCAAAATGATTTCAAGTACGTCAAGTTCTCTTCCAAGTCCTATGGCTTCTCCAACACCCAAGCTTCAACGACTCCAACACCCTCTACCTCAACCAAACCTTCTAAAGCAACGGTGATAAGTCAAGTTACAAGAAAATTTTGACAACCTCCAGTCGTCCTCCAAATACGAGCAACTTCGAGCCGCGAGCTTCATCATCTACAACTCCACCGGATGAGACCATCAAGACAAGTTTCATCAAATGCTTCACATGCGGCAGCCGAGGCCACAAGTCCTTCAAATGTATCAACAAGAGCACCGTGATTCTCAATGACGATGGTACATACGACTCCATGAGTGAAGGAGAAATGGAAGCACTTGATAATGTGGCTATGCACCGACAAGTGAATGAGGATGAAGATGATCAAGTCTTTTGTGACGAAGATTTGAGCCCCGCTCTCGTTGTCTCCAAGGTCTTGACACTTCAACATCAACAAGATGAAGACCAAAGATGCCATATCTTCCGCACTAAGGCCGACATCAATGGAAGGTCCGTGAAGGTCATCATCGATGGAGGTAGTTGCCATAACTTGGCAAGTGAAGAGCTATGCTCCAAGCTCCAATTGGTCAAGATGAAGCACCCTCATCCCTACAAGGTCCAATGGTTAAGCGACTCCAGCACTATTCAAGTGGAGCACATGGTGCAAGTTTCCTTCAAAATTGGAGCATACGAAGACACTTTGGAGTGTGATGTCGTTCCAATGTCCGTTTGCCACCTCCTTATTGGACAACCATGGCAATTTGACCGAGGCGTCATCCACAATGGGCGTACCAATCACTATAGCTTCAAGATGAAGGGAAAGGAGTACGTGCTACGACCTATGTCTCCAAGCCAAGTGATCGCACAAAAGAAAGCCACCCATCGTGGAGAGAATAGTGAGAGAGCGAACCACCAAAAAGAGAGTGAGCTCCACAAGCCCAAATTGAGTGCCTCCATGATGAGCGACAAGAAAAACTTAGTACTATTTGCCACCAAAAGTGAGATGAGAGAAGTGTGTGAGAACCCATCAAGTGTTATTCACTATGTCCTTTTGTGCAAGGACGAGGCACCAAAAACAAACATCTCTCACAATCTACCTTTAGTGTTATCTTCTTTATTGCAGGAATTCCAAGATGTATTCCTAGACGAGCTACCTTCAGGTCTACCTCCACTACGATGCATCAAACACCACATCGACCTCATCCCCGGAGCACCTCTTCGTAACAAGGCCCCCTACCGCATCAACCCCAAGGAAACCAAGGAGATCCAACAGCAAGTGCAACAACTCATCGAGAACGGCCATGTACATGAAAGCTTGAGCCCTTGTGTCGTCCCGGTAATCCTTGTTCCCAAGAAAGATGGTACATATCGCATGTGTTACGATTGTCGTCCTATCAACGCCATCACTGTTAGATATCGTTATCCTATTCCTTGCCTTGATGATATGCTATATGAGCTTAGCGGAGCCACAATTTTCTCTAAAATTGATCTTAAAAGTGGCTATTACCAAATCTCCATACAAGAAGGTGATGAATGGAAAACCGCATTTAAGACCAAATTTGGCTTATATGAATGGCTTGTTATACCAATGTGTTTATCTGAAGCACCCGGTACATTCATGGGAGTCATGCATTTTGTTCTTTGCCCCTACATTGGCGTATTTGTTGTGGTCTATTTCGACGATATCCTTGTCTTCAGCAAATCTCTTAAAGATCATGTCACCCATCTGAGAACCGTTTTAGAAACTCTTAGAAATGAGCGCCTTTATGCTAATATGAACAAATGCCTTTTTGGTGTTGATAAGCTTGTTTTCTTGGGTTTTGTAGTATCTTCGAAGGGTGTGCATGTAGATGAATCTAAGATCAATGCTATTAAAACTTGGCCCCAACCAACCAATTTGCAACAAGTGCGTAGTTTCCTTGGTTTAGCCGGTTCCCATCGTAGATTTGTTAAGGATTTTAGCACCATTGCATCCCCTTTACATGCTTTGAGTAAGAAAAATGCACCCTTTGTTTGGGGACCATCCCAAGATACCGCATTTAATGAACTTAAAAATTTGCTTAATCATGCTCCCGTGCTTGCATTATGTAATGCTCCGGACACACCCTCCGGTGGTCGTTACTCCTGGCGGGATCTAGACTGTCCCCACAGATCAATACTAGTCTTTTCTGCGCACTTTGTCCTCACTCATGCGCACCCGGGAGCAACTTCCCGGTCGGTCACCCATGCTGAAACTACTCCAAGCTGAGCACGCTTAACTTTGGAGTTCTGTCAGAATGGGCTCCCGGAAAAGAAGGAATTCCTCATTGATATGAGTAGTCTATCATCCCTAATAAGCCAGGCCATCACATACACCCCCACTCAGAGGAACCGACGTCCTCGTCGGGCCACAGGAACGTTCCCTCTTGGCACATACGTCTGTGCTTCCAGTCCGGTACATGTGCCATGACGTGTGCCCCGACGGGTCACAAACGTCATGAACAACATGACCGCACACCTCTCCGCAAACATCCATGTAACCGTGAGGGTCGGCTCTGATACCAACTTGTAAAGCCCCGGACACACCCTCCGGTGGTCGTTACTCCTGGCGGGATCTAGACTGTCCCCACAGATCAATACTAGTCTTTTTTGTGCACTTTGTCCTCACTCGTGCGCACCCGGGAGCAACTTCTTGGTCGGTCACCCATCCTGAAACTACTCCAAGCTGAGCACGCTTAACTTTGGAGTTCTGTCAGAATGGGCTCCCAGAAAAGAAGGAATTCCTTATAGATATGAGTAGTCTATCATCCCTAATAAGCTAGGCCATCAGACATTACCCAACTTTGACAAACCTTTTGAAGTTCATCGCGATGCTAGCGGTAATGGCATAGGAGGTGTGTTAACGCAAGAGAAGCACCCCATAGCCTACTTTAGTGAGAAACTTTCCGGAGCGCAACTCAATTATCCCATCTATGACAAAGAGCTATATGCTTTAGTGCGAGTTTTGCGTGAGTGAGAACGTTATCTTCGCCCTCATGAATTTGTCATTCACACCGACCATGAAACACATAAGTACCTTAAGGGTAAAACTAAGTTGAATAAGCGTCACGCCAATTGGAGCGAATTCATTGAGTCTTTTCCATATGTCATCAAATACATCAAGGGCAAAGAAAATGTTGTGGCGGATGCGCTTTCCCGCAAATGCATGCTTGTCACTAAACTTGAATTGAATGTCATTGGCTTTGAGCACATAAAAGACTTGTATGCACATGATCCTACTTTTGCTATTCCTTATGCCAAATGTTTGACGCATACGTCTTGGGAATGCTGTTACACCAAAGATGATTATCTTATGAGAGCTAACAAACTATGTATTCCCGAGTCTTCTCTTCATTTGTTACTCTTGCAAGAATCTCATGGAGGAGGACTTATGGGACACTTTGGACGCGACAAGACATTCACAATGCTCTCCAAGAACTACTTTTGGCCCAAGATGTTCTGTGATGTCTCACACTACACCAACCGATGATCTACATGTCGCAAAGCTAAGTCTAAAGCTCAATCCCATGGTCTCTATATGCCACTCCATATTCCGTATGACCCATGGGAAGATATTAGTATGGACTTTGTGCTTGGTTTGCCTAGAACTAGGAATGGCAAAGATTCTGTGTTTGTTGTTGTGGACATTCTCTAAGATGGCACATTTTATACCATGCAACAAGATAGACGATGCTTCACATGTTGCAAATATTTTTTGTTGGGAAATCTTGCGCCTACATGGAGTGCCAAAGACTATTGTCTCGGACCGCGACGTCAAGTTCTTGAGCTACTTTTGGAAGACCTTATGCGCCAAGCTCGGAATCAAGCTCTTGTTCTCTTCAACATACCATATTCGGAATCAAGATCTTGTTCTACTACGCGTGTTGATCAAGAAGAACATCAAGGAGTGGCAGGAGTGCCTACCCACCATCGAGTACTCCTACAACCGTGCAAGACATAAGACTACCGGCAAGTCCCCCTTCGAGGTCGTCTACGGCTTCAACCCGTTGTCCCCATTGGACATTCCTCCTCTACCACTACAAGAGCGCATCAACATGGACGCGAGTGCACGAGTGAGCTACCTCAAGAAGATGCATGAAGATACAAGGCATACCATCGAGTGCCAAGTACAACGACTCGCGACCAAGCTCAACAACAACAAGCAACCAATGATATTCAACATCGGAGATCTTGTTTGGCTACACCTGTCACAATCCTAGTCAGTGCTTGCATTAGAGTGATGCATCATGTTTAAATTTTCAGAAACTTGAAATGGGGATGGCATAAACCCCAACACCACTTAAACCAACTAGGGTTTACTAAAATATTTTTCAATGAACCTGAAATGCCCTTCAAAAATGTTCATCATTTTTGTCTTGGTCTAGAACCTCTCCCAAAAATGGTTCACATTTTTCTAGGTCACCTTGGGTCACTGAATTAAATAATAAATTATTTGCATTTGGGCATTTAAATGCTATAAATAATTTTAAATGTCCAAATAATCATGAAAGGAAATGAGGGCTCTTGGAAATATTCCAAATAGTGCCCACAAATAGTTTCACGATTTTTGAAAGTGCCCTGGTATTTTTAATAAAGTTAAAACAATTACGGAATACTAGAAGATAGAAACAAAGGAAAAAAGACTTACTTGGCGCAGCCCACCTGGCAGCCCACTGGCCGGCCCAGCACTGTGCTGGCCCAGTGCCAGTCACCTGCTTCCTCTCGCCAGGCAGGCAGGGAGGTGCGCGCATTGCGCGCCCGAGCTCGCCACGCCACCACCCTGCTCGTCTGCTCTCCTGGACACGCTTCGACGCCGCGAAGGACCTCCTCGGTGTCGCCCCGTGATAGAGGCTAAGGTGTCCCGATGTTTCGATGAGATGGTGGCTATCCTTTTCTGTGGGAGTCGACCTTGACGATCCGACTACGAACGTGCGAGACGTCGCGCCTTAGCAATCGCTAAACCAACTTCCGAGGGTTATTGACCACGCCGGAGCACGATCAACCTGACCACGAGGGTCTGTTTCCTGCGAGCAAACGAAGAACAAGCAAGAAACTGAGATTGCAGTCGGGATATTGCGAATATAAGATGAAAGCTTTATTGATCAAGGTGGGGTTCTGTGACGTCTTGGTCTGGTCGTTGGACACAAACGAAGTACGCGAAGTTGCAGCTATGGCGAACTTTTAATCTAAACAAAACCCAAAGTCTAAACGACGCCCTAAGGGCTGTATATATGGAGGAAGAGGGGGGAATTTCGTGGCCCTTGAGGGTGGGGTCCGAAACCAACCCTAACTCTTGTTTCCCCGCACATACGGACTCTAAAAATAGCCTATACTTAAGTATTTCGAAATTACATGGGCCTGGCCCATTAATAAGGTGACGCAGCACCTAGAATAGCCTATGGACGAATATTATGAAGTGGCATCTTGTATATTTCGTCCAAGGCTTCATGCACTCCTTATGGCGGCTTCAAAGTCCTGAAATCATCACTTGTAACTCCGTTCTTGATCCCCTTGCGCATGCCATCAACTCCAGGCGTGTTCTTGCTCCAATGTTCATCCTTCTCCAAGCTAGGCCCTTCATTTGTAAGCAAAACAAATGTATCCAATTTAGGCAGCATCATAATCTCATGAACATTAGAATCATTACCAAGAAACGAAAGTACCTGGTAATTTAATTGGCGTGCGCGAGCTCTAGTAATTGGTCCAGTATATGTAACAGTAGGGGCTGTGGGTGTAACAATGGTATTGATGTCCTCATCACCACTAGTCACCACACACATGGCCGTGTCCACAAGCTTCTCTGTCGTCCGCTGCTTCGCCTCGACCGAGCCCCGAGCGCACACTTGCCCTACACTGCCTCCACCAAGCCATCTCCGACCTCGCGTCGCCGGAGATCCCCTTCGCCGCCCCGACCGCTCCAGCTCTTCGCCGACCTCACTGACCCGCTCATCGAGACCGCTATGAGCTGCTGACTATCTCCCCCTCTCCGTTCTCTTCCTCACATGCGGTAGCGACTGCATCGAGCTCACCCGCACCCGCCACCGCCTACACTCGCCGCCGACGTGTCTCCGGCCACGCAACGGCTCGGCTGACATGCCCACATTGCTCACCGCACCATGTAGAGCACGTAGGAGTTAACTTCACGCTCCCATGCTCGTCGTAGCAATGACACCGAGCTCGCCCGAGCTCTGGCAGCCGCCAAAGAAGTTGCCGACGTCGTTTTCGGCCACCCCGAGCCCAACCACCACCACTGGATGTGCCACATCCCCGGCTTCACGTAGATGGCCTCCGCTGCCCATTTGGTCGCCGGAGCGCGAAACCCGCACCGCCCCGCCGCGTTTGGTCATCGCCGGCATCTAAACACCGGTGGTTCGACCCCGCTGACCAGGGATTTGACCCCCCTGGGTCGCTGACATGTGGGCCCAACCCCTGGTCAACATTAGATTAGTGACTAACCTAACCCCTAATTAGTTAGTTAACTAATTGAGTCACTGACGTGTGGACCCCACACGTCAGGTTTGACTTAGACCGGCCCTGTTGACCTGCTGACATCACAGTGATGTAGTAAAGAATTTTCTGGATTTAAACTTATTCAGAAAATTCCAGAAATTGTTATAAACTTCAAAAAATCATAGAAATTAACCTATAACTCCAAATGAAAAGATTTATATATGAAAAATGATTAGAAAAATCCAATCTATCCATCTGTACTGGTTTCATGCATGACAAAGCAAATTAACCTTGTTGTATAAATCAGAATATGATAATGCACTCTATAAAGTCATAACTTGAGTTTGAATTTGAACCCTTGGTTCAAATTGACTCAAACCCTTCTGGTTTTAGTTGCATTAGCTCAACACACTCATTTTGCCATGTCATGCGCATGCATCTTACTGTTGCATATTGCCATGTATTGATTGCGTTACGGTGTGATCTCCGTGGTAGGTTCTGCTCCCGAGGATATTTGCGAGTATCCAGCTGAAGGAAAGTACCCCTCGACCACTCTGTCAGGCAAGCAACCCCCCATTTGATCATATTGATACAATCCCATCTTCTCGCTCCTGCTCTCATTTACTGCATTAAGACAACAACGTTTCAAACTGCGATGTGCTGCGGTAGTTGAACCCATTTCCTCTGCATGACCTGTCTTTGCCACATTAACTAGATGAAACCCACTAGCATGTGTAGGAGTTGATTGAGCCATGTTTGTGTTTCCTACCATGCTATGCCTACTATGCTTAGAGTCGTGTCATGTCTGGTTCATCTGGGTGATGGGCTAGAGTGAAATGGTTGTGTCAGTGATGAGAGTGAAGTGTTGAACATGTTTTGGTAAAGGTATCGATGAGAGGCCATGTAGGAGTACATGGTGGGTTGTTTCATTGGAACCGTCCCTAAGAACCGAGATCTGTATGTGTGATTTAAGATCAGCTACTACCACGCATTGGGCCCTAAAATATGACCTTGCTCGACTTATTGACCCCCCTTGTCCTCTGTCCAGGAGTCGCAAGTAGTTTATGGTGTTTGTAGTTTACTGGAGGCCGTGCGCAACACTGACCCTCGGGGTGGGTTGTGATGCGGCAGGTACGTGGCACGGTGTACCAGGACACCCGTTTGGTGCCTCAGGAACCCTGCACACATTGTTCGGGGCCGTAGTGGAAACCTCGACCGGACTCCCTGCGGATGGAGCCTGAATAGGCGATAAACCTAGACTAGGGACTTGTGTGGTTAGTCAGGTCGTGGTCTACACCCACGTCGGCTTTCGCTTGAAGTCTGCCGAGCACATGTCGTGTGCGGACGCTAAGTGGTGGAAACATGTGTGAAGAAGTACACCCCTGCAGGGTTAACATCATCTATTCGAATAGCCGCGTCCGCGGTAAAGGACTACTTGGTTGCCTATACAGTTCATAGACAGGTTAATGGATACTCCTAAAATCCTCAAGACAAGTGTCAGTGATATGGATGGCCTTCTCGTAGGGAGACGGGAATGAATCCATAGTAGTGTATTGATGTGGTGATTAGTGGACTCGTGTGCAAAAAATCATTTACAAGATACTATCAATCGTAGGGTAGAATAGCCAAGAGTCAAAGCTGGCTTGCTGCAATAAGCTCCACTACCCTTGTTGATAATGTTGCATGTATGTAGGATCTGATTAAGTCTTGCTGAGTACCTTTGTACTCATGTTTTCTTAATACACTGTTGCAGAGGAGAACACTGCCCCCTCCGATGGGTTTTATGTAGATCTCGACGTTGATGAGTAACTTGCTGCCCAGGTGGTGACCCTGAGCTTGTGAAGGGCCTATGTAGATAGACAGGCTTCATCAAGCCTTCTTTCTTTCTAGTTGTCTATACTCAGACAAGTTTGCTTCCGCATGTGCTTGTATGTTTGTATGACTTGAGTGTTGGGTCGTATGACCCCTACCTGTATGGATATGTTATGTATAGCTCTCCAAAGCCTTTTAAATAAATAATTTGAGTCATAGAGTTTGGTTGTGATGCCATGTTGTATTTGCACATATCAAGCATATTGTGTGTATGATTTTGAAATGCTTGGTATGTGTGGGATCTGAAACCTAGTTGTTTATTCTTGGTAGCCTCTCTTATGGGGAAATGTCTCCTAGTGCTTCCACTGAGCCATGGTAGCTTGCTACTGCTCCAGAACACTTAGGCTGGCCGGCATGTGTCCTTCTTCGTTCCTGTGTCTATCCCTTCAGGCAAATGTCATGCGTTTTTCCTTTAAGTCCTTGTAGCTTGCTACGACTTGGGTTCATATGTTGATCCAACATGTTCGTTGCTGGGTCATGTATTCATGTCCCTGTAAGTTAGTGCCACTGTGGATTCATGACTAGTCATGTCGGCCTGGGTTCTCTGTCATATGGATGCTAGCGACACTATCATATACGTGAGCCAAAAGGCACAAACGGTCCCGGGCCAGGTAAGGTGGCACTCGTGGGGATACCGTGCGTGAGGCCGCAAAGTGATATGATGTGTTACATGCTAGATTAGTGTGACTTAGGATCGGGGTCCTAACAACACCTTCGCATGGAACGCTTCCCCAGCGAACGCAAGTCCAAACTTCTACCGTGAGCCGACGGACCCTTCAAGGTGCTAGCACACTACAACAACAATGGTTACAAGACCGATCTCCCACATGACAAGTACTCCATGAGCCATACCTTGAATGTAAAATATATCACTCCCTACCATGGTGATGAGGATTTCAATCCGAGGTCGGATCTTTCCCAAGGGGGGAGATGATGCGGAGCATCCCATGGTCATCCCCATGGACACTACCTCAACTACCCAAGCTCCAAGTGGACCCATGACAAGAGCTCAAGCACGTTCTATTCAATCCAAGGTGACATCTCTCCTACTTGAGATTCCCTTACATTCGAGTGAGACATGGCTACTGCCTAAGTCAGAAACACGATGTGTGATCAGGTACAACGCACAAGCCACAGAGCCAAGAGCTGAGGAAGAAGGAGCAAGCGTCAACTCTCTGTTTAGCTTGAAACTTCCGACCAGAGCTCGGAACCTCCGGCCTCCCTAGAACTTCTGACCTCCGATGACCCAGACGAGCCCGGGCATGCCAATTCTCTGGTTAGCCTGGAACCAGCCCGGAACCTGGCCCAGACCTTCCAGCCCCCGGAACCCCCGGCCTGCCCGGACCTTCCGGCCCCTGGACGCTAGCCCAACTATGACCATGCCAACTCTCTGGTTAGGCCGGACCCTCCCAGTACCTTGGCCCGGAACCTCCTGCGCCAGGAACTTCCGGTCTCGCCCGGAACTTCCGGCCTTGCCTGCGTGCAATGACTCGGGATGAGGCCCATGTACCCTTTCGCCCCCTAGACTATAAATACTCTTCTCCTACCTCCGTTTTAGGGTTAGCATTGGTTTAGCTCATACTTGAGATAGAGATTTGCTCACCCATCCGGATCTACTCCACCGAAAGAGATCGCGGCCTCTATAGAGAAGATCCACCTTGGATTCAAGACCCCTAACGGGAAGACCCTCAAGACCTCCTCATGGAGAAGAACTTGCTACTTGTATCGTCCCTTGTTGATCGTGGATCGTGTATCCTTGATTCCTGCTTCCATGGACTCAAAAAGGACAAGTCCTTGGACCCATCAACAGAATCATCAGCTTCTTCGACTCTCTTGGACAGCGGTGTCAGGATACGCCCGATCTCTTCATCAAAATCCTTGCTCACCGAAATAGATGAGTGATACGTCTCCAACGTATCTATAATTTTTTATTGTTCCATGCTATTACATTATCTATTTTGGATGTTTTATATGCATTATTATGCTATTTTATATTATTTTCGGGACTAACTTATTAACCTAGAGCCTAGTGCGAGTTTCTATTTTTCTTCTTCTTGTTTTTGAGTTTTACAGAAAAGGAATATCAAACGGAGTCCAAACGGAATAAAAATTTATGACGATTTTTCTTGGACCAGAAGACACACGTAAGATTTGGAGACGAAGGGAGAAGAGTCCCAACGGCTCCACAAGCCCTCAGGGCATGCCCTAGGAGGGGGGCCTGGCTTGTGGGCCCCACAAAAGTCCTCTAGCCCTAATCTTTAGCCTATATATTCAGAAATATTCCCAAACCAACAAAAGCGTCCACCAAAATACTTTTCCGCAGCCGCAAGCCTTTATTTCCGCGAGATCCCATCTTGGGGCCTTTTTCAGTATCCTGCTGGAGGGGGATTCAATCACGGAGGGCATCTACATCAACCCTATTTCCCTTCCGATGAAGCGTGAGTAGTTTACCATAGACCTATGGGTCCATAGCTAGTAGCTAGATGGCTTCTTCTTTCTCTTTGATCTTCAATACAATCACTGGTGCAGAGACGTGCTATACAAATGGTTTTTACCAACTTTCCGCGATGGAGTTTTCAACCGTCGCCTAGTGAGTGTGTGCGATAGGGGTGTCCTTCCCACACGACCTAGAAATCGCCGGGGATAGGCCCTCCGACCACATAGGTGGGGGCAAAATGAGCTCATGTGCGATCGGGCGAGGCATCGAAACCCAACCGTTTCCGTTCGTACGTACATCCCACACGGTGAATCCCAGAAAAACATTTTCGTTCGTATGTATATCACACACAGTTTTTTGTGTGGAAATGTTTGTGCAAGGTGGCCTAACACAAACAGTTCTCTACCGGAAGCCGTGTGTGATTGTTTGTTGATCCAACACGGCTACTTTCTAGAAACCGTGTGGGTTGTTTGAGTTCATCGCCCATAGTGTTGTCTGAGTAATCATCTGCAATAGAGAACTCCAATAAGTAGGGTAATTAGCCTATTATTGATAATCCATGTAGTAATCATATTGATATTTATTATAAAACACACCAGATATTTCATATCCTTAAAACAGCAACCAGGATTTCATAATCGAATTACATCAGATAGCTTCAGCACTTAGTTACACCATTACACAACAGCACCAAGTTTCACATGCAACATCAAAAACCTTTGCAAAGTAGCATCATACACGGTAAATAGACAGATGAATCTCATCTGGGAAACTGCAGAAGCGGAAGGAAAATATTGAGCCTTCAGTGATGCTGAATGTCCTTGCAACTTTAGGCCAGTGGCTATGGACAATTTCCCACCCAACCTTCTTCCTCTTCAGGAAGACTTCAATATTGTACCATGGGTGTTGAATGAATACCTTCCTCGCCTCTTGACCATGCAGGTGGTTTGAGAGGTAATCATCAGTGAACTACTTTGAAAAGTACTAAAAACAAATATATGCATAAATCGCTGTTATAAATTTTGAAATGACGAAAGGGGTAAAAACAAGGTAAAAGAGTTAGCACCATCCTATAGTTGATTGATGTCTTCTTCATTGTGCAAACAAAAATCTTGGTATTATTCGTCGCAAGTTTCTTCATCCTACAATCTTTCTGAGTTTCTTCACTTGAATGATATTCTTGGACATGTCATTTCCCCATATGCAAAATGGGTCGAACAGTGGGTCTAAGCCTCTGACAGCATGACCTACATGTGCAAGACCAAAGTGTAAGAAACTTAAATATTAGAATGATCCTTGCAACTGCACAATAATGTGTTATTAGCGAAAGGACCATGCATGAGCAAACCTCGATGGTAAACCACAGTGTCTCCCATTTGTTTCCTTGCAACACATATAAGGAAGATCTTGATCAAGTTAACTAAGAGTTCCCATACTATCAGTAGAATATGTATTGAGTACATCCAAGTTCGATTTATTTTTCACATGCATAACAATACAAAATTGTACCCACAACAAATGAAAATCAAATTGCAGAATTGAACCAAACAGTTAAATGGACAACAAACCAAATGAACCAAAACAGTTAATTGAGCATGACATTGCAGAATAGAAACATGTACTAGAGGATAAGACAGTTAACAAAACAAAGAATGCTTGAGAACAGTGCTACGAAATGTAGCAATTGTTGGACCAAACTGTTAACTGAACATTACATTTTAGAGGAACAAACTGTTAACTGAACATCTGATTGCATATTAACATTACAGGGGACAAATCACTAGAAGGCACTGGCGGTGGCCTCGAGAAAACAACACGAACTATATTTTAAAGTAGACAACCACGTGGCGGTGTCGACGGTGGCCTCGAAGACAAGGTGCTCCTCCATGATTTGGCGGTCGACACGCATGGCAGCCATAGCAACCTCGTGCGCGCGTGTGTCGGATTCGGGGTTCCGCAGACCCTTGAGAGGTTCGAACACTGGGTGCATGCGAAGAACTCATCCTCACCAGTCTGCCTACGCTCTGATCCCACGGCCTAGCTCGACGACCCAACGAACAAGAGACACAGTGGTTTACCCAGGTTTCGGCCACCTTGCGGTGTAAAACCCTACTCCTGCTTTGTGGTGGATTGGCCTCGGGGGGGCTGTGGATGAACTAGTACAATGGACGAACAGCCTCAGGAGGTGAGGTGTTCTTGGGCTCGATGAGCTAGTGAGGTGGTCAGGGTGGAATGGATCCCCTCCCTCCTATGGTGGTGGCTAGGTCCTATTTATAGTGTGATGAGGACATCAATACCATTGTTACACCCACAGCCCCTACTGTTACATATACTGGACCAATTACTAGAGCTCGCGCACGCCAATTAAATTACCAGGTACTTTCGTTTCTTGGTAATGATTCTAATGTTCATGAGATTATGATGCTGCCTAAATTGGATACATTTGTTTTTCTTACAAATGAAGGGCCTAGCTTTGAGATGGATGAACATTGGAGCAAGAACACGCATGGAGTTGATGGCATGCGCAAGGGGATCAAGAAAGGAGTTACAAGTGATGATTTCAGGACTTTGAAGCCGCCATAAGGAGTGCATGAAGCCTTGGACGGAATATACAAGATGCCACTTCATAATATTCGTCCATAGGCTATTCTAGGTGTTGCGTCACCTTATTAATGGGCCAGGCCCATGTAATTTCGAAATACTTAAGTATAGGCTATTTTTAGAGTCCGTATGTGTGGGGAAACAAGAGTTAGGGTTGGTTTCGGACCCCACCCTCAAGGGCCACGAAATTCCCCCCTCTTCCTCCATATATACAGCCCTTAGGGCGTCGTTTAGACTTTGGGTTTTGTTTAGATTAAAAGTTCGCCATAGCTGCAACTTCGCGTACTTCGTTTGTGTCCAACGACCAGACCAAGACGTCACAGAACCCCACCTTGATCAATAAAGCTTTCATCTTATATTCGCAATATCCCGATTGCAATCTCAGTTTCTTGCTTGTTCTTCGTTTGCTCACAGGAAACAGACCCTCGTGGTCAGGTTGATCGTGCTCCGGCGTGGTCAATAACCCTCGGAAGTTGGTTTAGCGATTGCTAAGGCGCGACGTCTCGCACGTTCGTAGTCGGATCGTCAAGGTCGACGCCCACAAAACGATAGCCACCATCTCATCGAAACATCGGGACACCTTAGCTTCTATCATAGTGGCCTTGGTCCTCTTCCCAAATGTAGGCTGGAAGGGATCCCACAACGACCAAATTCAAAGGGAGACAACTAGTACAAGTTATCCTGACAAAAGTAGTCTTCGCCTACTAAAGCCTCTAGTGGTGACGCCGCGGTGGGCTCCACGATGACATCCGTCCTGGCGGTCTTGGTCTTGTTGCACCAAAATGGAAACCTTTGCTTGACGCCTCGGGACTCCGCGCCTGCGCTTCTCTCCTTAGCACCAAAGAGGAAACTAGTACACTGCGCTCGCTGGCGCCCTCTTGGCCTTGGTCGTCATGGCTCACGTCATATGAACCTCACGAGGTGCACCTTGCATTGATATCTCCGCTCCTCGGGAGCCAGCCTAGTGATGGTGCCCCCCAGGGAGGTCTTGGTGTTGTCTGCCTCACGAGGCTTGGCCCCTCGGGAGGGTCATGGGTTGTTGTTGTTGAAGCTGGGCCGTACTGGGCCGCTGGCAGAGCCACGCCGTGGGCCACAGGCAGGCAAGTCTGGGTACCCCCGGTCCAAGAATGCCGACAGTAGCCCCCGGGCCCAAGGCGCGCTCATACTTGGCTTCGAGGTGAAGCCAAAGGGCAAGTGCGGAGCATCGCGGGCCCTAACCGCCTGCGGCCTTGGTTGATGCATGATGATTGATGGGACGTGGGTGCCTCCGCTTCCCCATGCTGCCTCGACAACCGTCCTTGTGTGGTAAAAAGGCCGGCGCTCGCTATAGAGCTTTCATTGCCTTCCCTTCATCTTGCTCCAGATCCCCTTCTCCTTCTGCCCGAAAAAACTCCAGATTCGCCAAACCTCCGCCCCTAGCATGCGACCGATGGCCACTAACAAGGAGGATCCCTTGGCTGCAGTCGCACGTTCACCCTCCTGGTTCGAGCCTGCCTTGAGCGCGTCCACCGTCGCCGAGGAGAAGCACCTTGCTGTCGTGCTACAACTGACGTGGGTAGCAGCAACGAGGGGTAGAGACGGCGCTCCAAGCTGGCTCCGCCAAGCCGGAAGCCTTGGGCGGCACCTTCTATCCCTTCTTCCTTCACATCGTCTTTGCGGGGCTGATTCCCCCTTTCTCTGACTTCTATGTTGTTCTTCACCACTACAAGCTCCACGCCCTCCATCTTCATCCCAACTCCGTCCTCCTCCTGTCGATCTTCTCATTTTATTGTGAGGCATTTCTGAGGGTGATGCCCTCAATGGCGCTACTCCGTCACTTCTTCTATCTTCGGGTCAAGGACGGCCAGTGCATGGGGTGCGCCAACTTCGTCGCGGCCAACAGCAGCAACACGATCTCGCAAGCCAGGGAGAAGGTGGAGGACCTCCGGAATAAATGGATCTTCATGGACGCCAAGCGATCCTACCCTCGGCTAAAGCTGCCGACCGGGATGCCTACGTCCCACAATGGATGGACTCACCAGAAGCTCACGGATCCTTGGGTGGGGCACCTGATGGAGAAGATGGTGGCCGATCTGAAGTCGGACGATCCGAAGGCGGAGAAGCTGACGGGGCCCATGATCGTTAAGGAGTTCCTGACGTAGCGCCTGGCCCCGCTCCAGGCGCGCTCTCGCCCCTTGTGGAAGATCAAGGGCGAGGGCGGGGACCTCCGGCTGCGCCCGGACAACTTGCCCGATGAGGAACTGAACAAGGCCGTGCGCACCTTGCTCGGGAAGGATCAGGGTTGCCCCCCAGATACCCATCTTCCACTGTATCGCCATCCCGATGGGGAGAAGATCGTCGATGCCATGCCTATCATCGACAAGCGCGGGCTTGTGCCTCTGCGGCCTTCTCGGCCCCGGGCTCCCCGATAGCGGTGTCCTTTGGCGAGTCTGACGAGGAGAAGAGGGCGAATTCGGAGGAGACCTTGGAAGGTGCGGGGGAGACATCCCCCTTGCGCCAAACTGACCTCCTCCTCGTCCGTTCCGATGACGATGAGAGCACCTCGTCCAAGAGTCCCCGCACTTCGCCGAGGTCAGCACGAGATCTAGGGGCACCCCTCCGAAGAAGCTAAAGCTTGGGGAGAGCCGCGTTCACTTCGCGGGCAAACTGCTTGAAGATGCGATGAGAGGCTGGGGTCTGAGCACCGCCCAGATGTAGGCTATGGTGCGAGGCTCCTGGAAGCCCCCCAGCCCCTCATCCTGGTGGTGGTTGTCATTCCTTCTTGGTGCTGGCTGCAGCGGAGGGAGCCCAGCGTTGCCCTAATGACGATCCTCACGAGACTGGTCCTTCCAGGGGCCCTCGCGAGGCTGGCCCTGCCAGCGCTCCTCGCGAGGCTAATCGTGCCAGTCCTGGCGGGGGCCGCGGTCGTCCCAGCGTCCTCCAGTTCGGCCTCCTCCACGGCCGTAGCCCCGGTCGCTGCGCTCGGGGCAACGACCGAGGCTCCCGTCGCGGATGGCCCTGAGCTCCTGACAGTTGTTGGTGTTGTCGATGTGTACGTTGTGGAAGACGGAGAACGGGCGATTTCTCTTGGATGATTCTGGGTGATCGTATCCGCGCTTCATCTCTGGTTCAGCCACGAGCATGGCTGCCCCCTTGTGCTTCATGTCCTTGGCCTTGGCTTTCTTGTCCTCTGGGTCGGTCTCTGGGAGCTCGAGGAGGGAGAGGCGTCCTTCCTCAGCTCTCGCGCACTTGGTTGCCATGTTGAACATCTCCAGAGCCGTGCATAGGTCCTCATGTATGGCGAGCTCTTCCTTCATCTTGACGTCGTGGACACCATCAGTGAATGCGGAGATGATGGCCTTGTCCGACACCTTGGGGATCTTGAGACAAATGTTGTTGAAGCGCTGGATGTACTTCTATAGGGTCTCTCCTGGCTACTACTTGATGCACCGCAAGTCACCCGCGGCAGGCGGGCGGTCGCGAGTGCCCTGGAACTTGGCGACGAAACACTCACGCTTCTCGCCTCAGGAGGAGATCGACCCCACGGGCAGGTTCAGGAGCCAAGAACGTGCCCCATCCTTGAGGGCCATGGGAAACCAGTTCACCATAAACTTCTCGTCACTGTTGGCCGCCTCGATGCTCAGCTCATAGAGCTGCAAGAACTCAGCAGGGTCGGGGTGCCGTCGTAGCACGGAGGCAGGTTGGGCTTGAACTTTCCCAGCCAGACGATGCTACCTAGCTCTGGTGCACAAGCACATGCTCCAATGCACCAAAGTTGGTTGAAAAATCACATGTGTGTCCTTGGGTGAATTTCTAGGTCCCATGCAAGAAACAGGAATGGAATTCAAACATCTGGGCGTCGTGGCTCAGCCAGAAATATTGAGAAACTTGGTTTTTTAATTCCTGTAATCCAAAAAACACCTGAAAATCATGAAACTTGGCATGGTGTCATGACATGGCACCAACATGATGTGGTTATTTTTTTGGCTGAATTGGGAAAGCTTTGGTATAAGCTAAATGCAAACCGGAGCTTCTCTTAAGAAGGCTCGTGGTTCCGAGAGGGAACATGTCACCTCCGTGTGCGAAACGACAGACACTGCCTTCTCCCGCCTTGATTTTTTTACACAGGCAACTTAAACCATATAGGAGTTTCATGCTAAATTTTGGAATTATTCCAGTTTCGTTTGGTCCTTTTTATACATTAATTGATTTTCCAGGCATTTACTGCACATAATTCAAATTTGAAGTACAAGCGCATGCTCTAGTGCGCAAAAATTAGTTGGAAAATCATTATGTGTACTTGGGCGAATTTCTAGGTCCCATGGAAGAAGTGGGAATGGAATTCAAACATCCGGGCGTCTTGGCTCGGCCTGAAACATAAGAAACTTGGTTTTAAAATCCCCGTAAATCCTAAACTCGCCTGAAAATCATGAAACTTGGCATGGTGTCATGACATGGCACCAATATGTTGTGGTAATTTTTTTGTCCAATTTGCCCAAGGCGCACACATTAACAATCGACAAAGTCATTTTGAAACAAGTGTTGTCACATTACAAATCGGAAACACAAGTATTATTGAAACCGTGGGTGTTCTACTTACCATCTACGTGCCGCCATGTGTCCCCTTTTTTATTGGCTAGGAGGTGCCGTGCGGGGTAGCTAATTGAGTATGGGAGGCGTGCGATCAGACCCCTGCGCGTGCTCATCAGGAGGAGAACCCTTTGACCTCTATCTGCCACCCACCTCCCTCCCAACGTTTCCATTAATGGCGCCCAAGCCCCTGTTTCATGGTATGGCTATGTCTCACTCGACTGAGATTTAAGAGAGAAAAAAGAAAATCTGAAAAGAAAGTTTTGCACGGATCTTGATGTAAGATCCGACGGACCTATATAGGATCGACTGCGACTTATAGCAAGATTGGTGAATATAAGGACAATGACAGTGGATAATAATTGCCTTACATATTTAGGAAGATAATTAAAAAAGCCACATGTAACAACGCCCGAAATACACAAGGGCAAAAGAAGAAGGAAGACATCGATCTGGCTCGCTGATCTCTACTTTCTTGATGCCTTGTTGTAGGCCGCGGGAACTAGTCTCCGCAGTGAGCGGCGATGAGCTATTTCGTATCCTCAAGACGCTGCTTGAGAGCATCCACGGATTCCTCCACCAACCTTTGGTGCTCGATGCGGAGCATGGCATTCTCGTCCATAAGTTTCTAGACGATGATGCCGGTCCTCTGCAATAAGGCAGTGGTGTCCTCGTGATGCTTCGTTGTTCTGGCGATCTTCGTCCTCAGTAGGTCGCGCTCGGTGTGGAGCTTCGCCTTGTCCTCCCCTATTCCCTGGATGACGCCGGTAGCATTTTCAAACGAGGCCTTCATCTCGTCCACCTGCTTCTTCTAGTCAGAGATCCGACCCATCAGGTCATCGAGCATAGCGTGCATGCGCCTGTGAGAGTCTTCGCCTACCCGCGAGAGATTTTCCCAGGCCACCGCGGCATGGGAGGACATCTCTTTTGCATTCGTGGCGCGGCGGGACATCTCTGCTGCTTCCGTGGTGGCCGGACCAGTCTGTTGCATCGACGGCGCGACGGGACCTTTGTGCTGCTTCGGTGGTGCGGCGGGACCTCTGTGCTGCTACGGCCGCGCGGCGGGACATGTCGGCTGCTTTCGCGGCGAGGCGGGACATCTCTTGTGCTTTCGCTTCCATACTCGCCTCTCCCTGGTAGTAATCTATCGACCCAGAACTCACGCTGGCCATGGTAGACGCAAGGGAATGACGATGAATGACTTGTTTGTTTTTGTGGATGAGGAATTGGGGAGGAATGTGCAGTCATCTTGGAGTAGTAGTATTTATAACCGAGTACTAATACACTCCTAAGTGGGAAATCGTTTAGGTTTTGATCGGTGTGAACAGGTTTGCAATTAAATATGGCGTGGTAGTAATTCGGAATATGACGGGACGCAGGCTCAAAATTTATTGATGGTTCTATAATTTCTAAGTGCGGCACTATTCCCAGACGGCGTAACGTGGGCACGCTTTCTTGGCCGCGTACGTGGCGTTTGCACCATAGGGTGCACTGCAATAGGCGATATCAGCACACGTCTTGTTCCAACAATCGTGCGCGCTCATTATTACCAGCGTGCACACTTCTTTTAATTAGAATATGTGCACGTCTAGCGTACACGGCACACACGTTGATCTGTCTAACTGTTTCTATTCGTAGTGGCTAATCGCAAACAACTCATCCGTGTGAAGTGTATGTCATCAATTGCAAACACGTTAATCTGTCTGACCGTTCTGTTGTGTTGCCTAATCGCGAACAGTTCATACGTCTGAAGTGTATGCCCTCAATCACACACACCTTCATTTGGCTGCCCATTTCTGTTGTTCTGCCTCATCACAAATAGTTAATTGCACTAAACTATATGTCGTATATCACACACGCCTTCATTTGGCTGGCCGTTTCTATTCTTCTTCCTCATCGCAAACAGTTCATTGAACTGAATCGTATGCCCCGCATCACACACACAACTAAAATCTGAACTATGTTTGATGTATCCGCCATCGCAAACATTTTGCATCTTTTTACATCACCGTTGCGATTAATGCATCACACACAGTTTCGTTGAAGGGTCTTTGATTGTATGGTCGTGTTAGCAGCATCCTGCCATAGTGAATGTTCTCCTCTATGTTCTTGGAGATCTATCCGATGTAATCTTCTTTTGCCGTGTGTTTGTCAAGATCGGTGAATTGTGGATTTATGATCAGACAATCAATGAATATTATTTGAATCTTCTCTGAATTCTTATATGCATGATTTGATATCTTTGTATTTCTCTTTGAATTATCGGTTGGTTTGGCCAACTAGATTAGTATTTCTTGCAATTGGAGAGCTGCTTAGTTTTGGGTTCAATCTTGTGGTGTCCTCACCCAGTGAGAAAGTAGGGGTAGCGAAGCACGTATTTGTATTGTTGCCATCAAGGGTAAAAAGATGGGGTTTTCATCATATTTCTTGAGTTTATCCCTCTACATCATGTCATCTTACTTAAGGTGTTACTCCATTCTTATGAACTTAATATTCTAGATGCATGTTGGATAGCGGTCGATGTCTGGAGTAATAGTAGTAGATGCAGAATTTTTCAGTCTACTTGACACGGGTGTGATGCCTATATTCATAATCATTGCCTGGGATATCGTCATAACTTTGCGCTTTTCCATCAATTGCTCAACAGTAATTTGTTCACCCATCGTATTATTTTCCTTCAAGGGAGAAGCCTCTAGTGAAACATATGGCCCCGGATCTATTTTGCATCATATATTTTCAGATCTACAAACCAAAAATACCTTGCTGCAATTTATTTACTTTTACTTTGTTTTATGTTTTAGTAATATTTTATATCTATCTCTATCAGATCTCACCTTTGCAAGTGACCGTGAAGGGATTGACAACCCCTTGATCGTGTTGGGTGTAAGGATGGCAATGGGTCGGGTTTGGATCGGGTTGAACAATCTCAAATCCATATCCATGTCCATGAAGAAAGTCTTTGCCCGCCCATGAAAAAATCCATGGGTGAAAAATTGTGTCCATGTCCAAATTTGATGGATATCCATACCCATTGGATATCCATTGGGTCCTCTCGAGACATATAAATAAGACATAACACAATATTAACATAAACTCTTCCATTCTTCACCTCGTGGTAGGCTAGGCTTCACTTATGGTAAATCAACATCCACTAACAACCTAAGATCATTTAGTATTTTTCTAACAGATGAGAATGACGAGTCATTTAAGGAGGAGGTAAAAATAAGGGAAGGGGTGTTGGATTATGTTACAGAGGGGATTGAATGTCAACTAAAAAAAGTTACGATGGGGATTGTGTAATTTCTTATGCATGTTTTAGATAAAAAAAAGTGTAAAATTGTTGTGGGACATATGACCGTGGGGCAGGGATAGCAGATTTTCCCCATTAAGTCATACTATCGGGTCGGGTTTGAGTATATCCATGGGTACAAGATTATATCCATGCCCTATCCACGAACAATCGGGTTGGGTTTGGGCGCCGCCCATGGACACAAAAGCATATCCAAACCCTATCCATTCGGGTCGAATATCCATGGATATCCATGTCCATGGATAAAATTGCCATCCTTAGTTGGGTGCAAGTGTTTGATTGTTTGTGCAGGTGCATAGATAGGAGACTTGGGTGTATCTCCTACTGGAATTATACCTTGGTTCTTAACTAAGGGAAATACTTATCTCTACTTTGCTGCATCACCCTTTCCTCTTCAAGGGAAAAAACCAATGCAAGCTCAAGAAGTAGTAGGAAGAATTTCTGGCGCTGTTGCTGGGGAGATCTACATCAAGCCTACCAAGTACCCACTGATACATCTCCAACGTATCTATAATTTATGAAGTATTCATGCTATTATATTATCTGTTTTGGATGTTTATGGGCTTTGTTATACACTTTTATATTATTTTTGGGACTAACCTATTAACCGGAGGCCCGGCCCAAAATGTCATTTTATTGCCTATTTCAGTGTTTCGAAGAAAAGGAATATCAAACGGAGTCCAAACGGAATGAAACCTTTGGGAGAGTTATTTTTGGAACGGAAGCAATCCAGGAGACTTGGAGTAGACGTCAGGGAAGCTTCGAGGAAGCCACGAGGCAGGGAGGCATGCCCTACCCCCTGGGCGTGCCCCCCACCCTCGTGGGCCCGTCGTGGCTCCCCTGACCGACTTCTTTCGCCTATATATATCCATATACCCTAAAAACATCGGGGAACAAAATAGATCGAGAGTTCCACCGTCGGAAGCCTCCGTAGCCACCGAAAACCAATATAGACCCGTTCCGGCACCCTGCCGGAGGGGGGAATCCCTCTCCGATGGCCATCTTCATCATCTCGGCGATCTGCATGACGAGGAGGGAGTAGTTCACCCTCGGGCTGAGGGTATTTACCAGTTGCTATGTGCTTGATCTCTCTCTCTCTCTCGTGTTCTTGAGATGGTACAATCTTGATGTATCGTGAGCTTTGCTATTATATTTGGATCTTATGATGTTTCTCCCCCTCTACTCTCTTGTGATGAATTGAGTTTTCCCTTTGAAGTTATCTTATCAGATTGAGTCTTTAAGGATTTGAGAACACTTGATGTATGTCTTGCGTGCTTATCTGTGGTGACAATGGGATATCATGTGATCCACTTGATGTATGTTTTGGTGATCAACTTGCGAGTTACGTGACCTCGTGAACTTATGCATAGGGGTTGGCACACGTTTTCGTCTTGACTCCCCGGTAGAAACTTTGGGGCACTCTTTGAAGTTCTTTGTGGGTTGAATAGATGAATCTGAGATTGTGTGATGCATATCGTATAATCATACCCACAAATACTTGAGGTGACATTGGAGTATCTAGGTGACATTAGGGTTTTGGTTGATTTGTGTCTTAAGGTGTTATCCTAGTATGAACTCTATGGTAGATTGAACGGAAATAATAGCCTCATGTTATTTTACTACAGACTCTTGAATAGATCGATCAGAAAGGATAACTTTGAGGTGGTTGTGTACCCTACCATAATCTCTTCGTTTGTTCTCCGCTATTAGTGACTTTGGAGTGACTCTTTGTTGCATGTTGAGGGATAATTATATGATCCAATTATGTTACTATTGTTGAAGGAACTTGCACTAGTGAAAGTATGAACCCTAGGCCTTGTTTCAACGCATTGCAATACCGTTTGTGCTCACTTTTATCATTAGTTACCTTGCTGTTTTTATATTTTCAGATTACAAAAACCTTTATCTACTATCCATATTGCATTTGTATCACCATCTCTTCGCCGAACTAGTGCACCTATACAATTTACCATTGTATTGGGTGTGTTGGGGACACAAGAGACTCTTTGTTATTTGGTTGCAGGGTTGTTTGAGAGAGACCATCTTCAACCTACGCCTCCCACAGATTGATAAACCGTAGGTCATCCACTTGAGGGAAATTTGCTACTGTCCTACAAACCTTTCACTTGGAGGCCCAACAACGTCTACAAGAAGTAGGTTGCGTAGTAGACATCAAACTCTTTTCTGGCGCCTTTGCCGGGGAGGTTAGCACTTGAAGGTATATCTTTAGATCTTGCAATCGAATCTTTTAGTTTCTTGTTTTATCACTAGTTTAGTTTATAAAAGAAAATTACGAGAAAAATGGAATTGAGTTTGCCTCATATGCTTCATCTTTTTAATATTTTTCGTGAGAATGATGGAAAGGAAAATTGTGCTCAAATGCTCGAAGAAGAAGTCTCTAAAATGTTTGGCACTAAATATTTGAATGATGAGCATGATTGTAATGTTGTTAGTATGAACTCCTTGAATATCCATAGTACTAATGATGATTGCATTAGTCATGATGAAAATGTCTCTTACAAGCATGTCAACTTTTGTGGAGTGCATAGAGTTTGCAAGTACACACCAAATAGGGAAGATAGATTTTGCAAGAGGCATAAGTATTTGGAAACTAAGTGGTTGCAAGAGAGGCTAGATGTTTGTGCTGAAAATTTAAAATTTCTTCACCATACTTGTGAACTTTGCAATGAACATGGTCATTTAAATCTCCGATGAAGATTGTTCCATGATCGTATCGTGTCCAAAAATTGTGGTGATTTGATTTCCCTTGCACATCATAATGAACTTAGTTTGCTTTTGGGTTATGAAGAAATGAAACGTATAACTACGCATATTCCAGAATATAACCTTGAGAAATTCCTCGATATTGATCTAGAAGAAATTTTTATGTACTGTGCGGTGAATTGCATTGAAAATCCTTATATTGCCAATTACATAAAGAAAAGAAAACAAATAGAAGATGAATAGAATACTAATGAAAGGGAAGAGACTTCCCAATATCCTCCTATTATTTCTTATGATGAATCAGGTAATGAGGAGGAGCCTTCTATCCAACCAATCTCATCAATAAGGAGGTCCAAAAAGAGGATTGAACCCACACATAATGTGAAGAAGAAAAAGAAAAGACGGAGAAGTAAAGGTGAAAAGGTATCCCTCCCAAATGATGTTGCTCCTATTACTCATTGTGATGATGATAATTGTTATACTATTGGTGCTATCCGTACTATCAATGATGAGAGTGATTATGCTTATGATATGAAAAGGCCCAAGCTTGGGGATGCTATGTTTTATTTGAATGACAAGTTTGAAAATATATTTGCTGCAATTAATGTTTGTCCCAAGCTTGGGGATGCTATGTTTAATGAAGATGATATTTGTAGTCTCTCAAGTTTTGATATGCAAACTTATTATGATGATAGCATGCCTACTACTTATGATGATTATATTGATGAAAGTGGATTTGGAGAGGTCATGACTTTATTTCGTAATGATTCCACTATCTTGGAAGAGGTTTCAATCGATTATGATGAGAACAAAGTTGCTACTTATGATGATTATTGTGATGACACTTATGCTATAGAAAGTAGTGATGATTATATTAAAACTTTTCATGATTATGATTACCCTTTACCTGCACATTACTCTTTTAATGTGGAAACAATTTATAGTATTCGAGTTTCTTATGATACTCCCACTATTCCAAATGAGAAGAATTTTGCTTATGTGGAGAGTAATAAAATTTCTATGCTGGTAGATCATGAAAAGAATGCTTTAGGTTCTGGTTATATTGTTGAATTCATTCATGATGCTACTTAAAATTATTATGAGGGAGGAACGTATGCTTGTAGGAATTGCAATAATATCAAGTTTCCTCTCTATGTGCTTAAAATCCGGAAGTTATGCTTGTTTTACCTTCCTATGCAAGTTGATTCTTGTTCCCATAAGTTGTTTGCTCACAAAATCCTGATGCATAGGAAGTGGGTTAGACTTAAATGTGCTAGTCATATTCTTCATGATGCTCTCTTTATGTTTCAACTCTTATCTTTTATGTGAGCATCATTGAAATCATCATGCCAAGCTAAGGGCGTTAAACGTTAGCGCTTGTTGGGAGGCAAGCCAATTTTGATTTTTGTTCCTGTGTTGTAATAAATAATTAATATAGCCTCTGTTTAGATGTGGTTTTATGTTTTATTTAGTGTTTGTGCCAAGTAGAACCTTTGGGAAGACTTGGGTGAAGTCTTTGTGATCTTGCTGTAAAAAACAGAAAATTTAGCGCTCACGAGTTTTGCTACCATTTTTTACTGGAGAGTGCGATTAAGTTGATTCTTTTTGCAGATGATTAAAAGAAAAATTCCTCACGTCCACCAATTTATTTCAGAATTTTGGGGGTTACATAAGTATACGTTTGATACATATTACTACAGACTGTTCTGTTTTTGATAGATTCTGTTTTCGTTGTGTTGTTTGCTTATTTTGATGAATCTATGAGTAGTATCGGAGGGTATTAATCATAGAGAAGTTGGAATACAGTAGATATTACACCAATATGAATTTAAAATGAGTTCATAATAGTACCTAAGTGGTGATTTATTTTCTTATACTAACGGAGCTTACCAGTTTTCTGTTAAGTTTTGTGTTGTGAAGTTTTCAAGTTTTGCGTAAAGATTCGATAGACTATGGAATAAGGAGTGGAAAGAGCCTAAGCTTGGGGATGACCAAGGCACCCGAAGGTAATATTCAAGGACAACCAAGAGCCTAAGCTTGGGGATGCCCCGGATGGCATCCTCTCTTTCGTCTTCGTTCATCGGTAACTTTACTTGGAGCTATATTTTTATTCACCACATGATATGTGTTTTGCTTGGAGCGTCAATTTATTTTGTTAGGATTTTCTTTATGTTATTTATGACAATGTTTTGCATCTTTTATTTCAATAAAAGTGGTATTGATAGCCTTTACTATGCCTATTTTACAAGTCTACATGTTGCTATTTGAAAACAGAAAGTTTACCGTTGTTGCAAAAATTCCCTAGAAAAGCCAGAATGTGATAAAATGTTGAAACCTTTTGCATAATAAGATCTGATAAATTTAATATAGTGGGAATTTTCGTTCATAATTTTTGGAGCTAGTGAATTATGGATCTTGCTGCATTCTTTACAGACTGTCCTGTTTAGGCAGATTGCTGTTATGTTTGCATTGTTTGCATATGTTTGCTTGTTTAATGATTCTATTTGAGGATAGGACTATTAAATATGCGGAGGCATTTAGTATGAAAAGTTGATTAATAATATTAGTGATTTGCTACAGAAGAGTATGATAAGGTTTTTTTTGCATTGGTTTATACTAACTTATCTCACGAGTCCTTGTTGAGTTTTGTGTGGATGAAGCTTTTGAGATTTAGGGAGACCGTGATATGAGAGGAATTAAGGAGACACAGAAGATCAAGCTTGGGGATGCCCAAGGCATCCCAAGATAACATTTCAAGAAGTCTCAAGTGTCTAAGCTTGGGGATGCCCCGGTTGGCATCTGATACGTCTCCAACGTATCTATAATTTTTTATTGCTCCATGCTATATTATCTACTGTTTTGGACTATATTGGGCTTTATTTTCCACTTTTATATTATTTTTGGGACTAACCTATTAACAGGAGGCCCAGCCCAGAATTGCTGTTTTTTTGCCTATTTCAGTGTTTCGGAGAAACAGAATATCAAACGGAGTCCAAACGGAATAAAATATTCGGGAACGTGATTTTCTCACCGAACGTGATCCAGGAGACTTGGGTCCTACTCTAGGGGGTCAAAGAGGAGGTCACGAGGGTGGGGGGCGCTCCCCCCTAGGCGCGCCCCCTGACTCGTGGGCCCCTCGGTGCTCCACCAACATACTCCTTCCTCCTATATATACACACGTACCCCCAAACGATCAGAACAGGAGCCAAAAACCTAATTCCACCGCCGCAACTTTCTGTATCCACGAGATCCCATCTTGGGGCCTGTTCCGGAGCTCCGCCGGAAGAGGGCCGTCATCACGGAGGGCTTCTACATCATCCTAGCCCCTCCGATGAAGTGTGAGTAGTTTACCTCAGACCTTCGGGTCCATAGTTAGTAGCTAGATGGCTTCTTCTCTCTCTTTGAATCTCAATACAAAGTTCTCCCCCTCTCTTGGGGAGATCTATTCGATGTAATCTTGTTTTTGCGGTGTGTTTGTTGAGACCGATGAATTGTGGGTTTATGATCAAGTCTATCCATGAATAATATTTGAATCTTCTCTGAATTCTTTTATGTATGATTGGTTATCTTTGCAAGTCTCTTCGAATTATCCGTTTGGTTTGGCCAACTAGATTGGTAGTTCTTGCCATGGGAGAAGTGCTTAGCTTTGGGTTCGATCTTGCGGTGTCCTTACCCGGTGACAGAAGGGGCAGCAAGGCATGTATTGTATCGTTGCCATCGAGGATAACAAGATGGGGTTTATTTCATATTGCATGAATTTATCTCTCTACATCATGTCATCTTGCTTAAGGCGTTACTCTGTTTTTAACTTAATACTCTAGATGCATGCTGGATAGCGGTCGATGAGTGGAGTAATAGTAGTAGATGCAGAATCATTTCGATCTACTTGTCACCGAAGTGATGCCTATATACATGATCATGCCTAGATATTCTCATAACTATGCTCAATTCTATCAATTTCTCAACAGTAATTTGTTCACCCACCGTAGAATACTTATGCTCTTGAGAGAAGCCACTAGTGAAACCTATGGCCCCCGCGTCTATTCTCATCATATCAATCTCCATCACTTTAATCTTGTTTTGCTCTTTTACTTTGCTTTTACCTTTTACTTTGCATCTTTATACCAAAAATACAAAAAAATATTATATCTATCCGATCTCACTCTCGTAAGTGACCATGAAGGGATTGACAACCCCTAATCGCGTTGGTTGCGAGTAGCTATCGCTTTGTGTAGGTACGAGGGACTTGAGTGTGGCCTCCTACTGGATTGATACCTTGGTTCTCAAAAACTGAGGGAAATACTTACGCTACTCTATTGCATCATCCCTTCCTCTTCGGGGAAAACCAATGCAAGCTCAAGACATAGCAAGAAGGATTTCTGGCGCCGTTGCCGGGGAGTCTACGCAAAAAGTCAACATACCAAGTACCCATTGCAATCCCTATCTCTCGCATTACATTATTTGCCATTTGCCTCTCATTTTCCTCTCCCCCCACTTCACCCTTGCCGTTTTATTCGCCCCCTCTCTCTCTATCCTCCCTCTCTATTTGCCTCTTTTGCCCGCTTGCCTCTTGTTTGCTCGTGTGCTAGTTTGTTTGCTTGTCGTCATGGCTAGTCTCATTGATGAGGACATCAATACCATTGTTACACCCACAACCCCTACTGTTACATATACTGGACCAATTACTAGAGCTCGCGCACGCCAATTAAATTACCAGGTACTTTCGTTTCTTGGTAATGATTCTAATGTTCATGAGATTATGATGCTGCCTAAATTGGATACATTTGTTTTGCTTTCAAATGAAGGGTCTAGCTTGGAGAAGGATGAACATTGGAGCAAGAACACGCATGGAGTTGATGGCATGCGCAAGGGGATCAAGAACGGAGTTACAAGTGATGATTTCAGGACTTTGAAGCCGCCATAAGGAGTGCATGAAGCCATGGACGAAATATACAAGATGCCACTTCATAATATTCGTCCATAGGCTATTCTAGGTGCTGCGTCACCTTATTAGTGGGCCAGGCCCATGTAATTTCGAAATACTTAAGTATAGGCTATTTTTAGAGTCCGTATGTGTGGGGAAACAAGAGTTAGGGTTGGTTTCGGACCCCACCCTCAAGGGCCACGAAATTCCCCTCTCTTCCTCCATATATACAGCCCTTAGGGCGTCGTTTAGACTTTGGGTTTTGTTTAGATTAAAAGTTCGCCATAGCTGCAACTTCTCGTACTTCGTTTGTGTCCAACGACCAGACCAAGACGTCACAGAACCCAACCTTGATCAATAAAGCTTTCATCTTATATTCGCAATATCCAGATTGCAATCTCAACTTCTTGCTTGTTCTTCGTTTGCTCGCAGGAAACAGGCCCTCGTGGTCAGGTTGATCGTGCTCCGGCGTGGTCAATAACCCCTCGGAAGTTGGTTTAGCGATTGCTAAGGCGCGACGTCTCGCACGTTCGTAGTCGGATCGTCTAGGTCGACTCCCACAGAAAACGATAGCCACCATCTCATCGGAACATCGGGACACCTTTGCCTCTATCACTCATATCTTTCCCGTTGTCTCCCGAGAGTGAAGTTCTAAATTTTAAACAAAGGGAGGGAGAAAATCTAAAAGATGCTTCGTATAGAATTTGCAATGCTCAAAATAGATCTACCAGGAAGCAATCTACCTTAGTTCTTCTCCGCAATTTTTATGTAGGTGTTAATCCTTGGTATAGATATATCCACGATACCATTACCGGAGGGAACTTCTTGGGTAGCCATACTTTTGATTCTTATAATGCTATGCTAAATTTATTTGGCTCACCACCTCTTTTGGTTAATGGAACCACGTTAACTTTGGAGCATGTTATGCAAAGACTTGAAATTATTGAAAATAAAGTTGCTACTATTGAATCAATTGAAAATCTAGATAAAAAGATCCACCATCAAATTACTCAATATGGATCTAAGGTAGGAATGACTCTGAAAAATATTAAGGAAAAGGGACCCATAGTTAATGAGAAGATAAACTTAGATCCTACTAGAATTGATAAACTTGAGGGTATCGTTACAAACTTGGGAACCGCTTTTTCTTCCATAAAGAATACTCCAAGTCCTCCTACTAAAATTGCCAAGCTTATGTATGTTCCTAAAAATAAGGGTGAATCATCTAGTAAGGAAACTGTGGATCTTAAATCTATAAGTATTCATCCTAATATTTTTGCTATCATTAAGGAACCGATTGCTACAAATGAATTTTTCGATCTTGTGCCTAAAAGTTTTATAATCACTAGAAATAAAGAAATTCCTAAGGGAAATAGATGCCTCATCGAAGAATTGCCTACCAAAGATGGCAATACCTAGATCTATCCTCGCTTTTATGCCTAGCTAGGGGCGTTAAACGATAGCGCTTGTTGGGAGGCAACCCAATTTTATTTTTATTCATTGCCTTTTGCTCTTGTTTAGTAATAAATAAATTATTTAGCCTCTGTTTTGGTTGTGTTTTTTGTTTTTAATTAGTGTTTGTGCCAAGTAGAACCGTTGGGAAGACTTGGGGAAAGTCTTGTTGAACTTGCTGTAAAAAACAGAAACTTTAGCGCTCACGAGAACTGCTGTCATTTTTATTTGAAGAGTGATATTTAGTTAATTATTTTTGAAGATGATTAATAGATAAATTACTCACGTCCAGCAATTTATTTTAGAATTTTTGGGGTTCCAGATCTTGCGATAGCTACAGATTACTACAGACTGTTCTGTTTTTGACAGATTCTGTTTTTCGTGTGTTGTTTGCTTATTTTGATGAATCTATGGTTAGTAAAATAGTTTATAATCCATAGAGAAGTTGGAATACAGTAGTTTTAACACCAATATAAATAAAGAATTAGTTCATTACAGTACCTTGAAGTGGTCTTTTGTTTTCTTTCGCTAACGGAGCTCACGAGTTTTCTATTTTGAGTTTTGTGTTGTGAAGTTTTCAAGTTTTGGGTGAATTCTTTTGATGGATCATGGAACGAGGAGTGGCAAGAGCCTAAGCTTGGGGATGCCCATGGCACCCCCAAGATAATACAAGGACACCAAAAAGTCAAAGCTTGGGGATGCCCCGGAAGGCATCCCCTCTTTCGTCCACTTCCATCGGTAATTTACTTGGAGCTATATTTTTATTCATCAACATGATATGTGTTTTGCTTGGAGCGTCTTGTATCATTTGTGTCTTAGTATTCCACAATCATCCTTGTTGTACACACCTTTTGAGAGATCCATACATGAATTAAAATTTGATAGAATACTCTATGTGCTTCACTTATATCTTTTGAGCTAAGTAGTTTTGCTCTATGTGCTTCACTTATATCTTTTGAGCTAAGTAGTTTTGCTCTATGTGCTTCACTTATATCTTTTGAGCATTATAATTTTGCTCTATGTGCTTCACTTAGATCTTTTAGAGCACGGTGGTGGATTTTTTTTAAAGAAACTATTGATCTCTCATGCTTCACTTAAATTATTTTGAGAGTCTCTTAATAGCATGGTAATTTGCTTAATAATAATATGCTTGGTATTCAAGATTTGTGAAACTTTCTTTTGAGTGTGTTGAATACTAAGAAAAGATTGAAGCATGATAATTGTTTTGAGATATGGAGGTGATAATATTAAAGTCATGCTAGTTGAGTAGTTGTGAATTTAAAGAATACTTGTGTTAAAGTTTGTGATTCCCATAGCATGCACGTATGGTGAACCGTTATGTGACGAAGTCGGAGCATGATTTATTTATTGATTGTCTTCCTTATGAGTGGCGGTCGGGGATGAGCGATGGTCTTTTCCTACCAATCTATCCCCCTAGGAGCATGCGCGTAATACTTTGCTTTGATAACTTCTAGATTTTTGCAATAAGTATATGAGTTCTTTATGACTAATGTTGAGTCCATGGATTATACGCACTCTCACCCTTCCACCTTTGCTAGCCTCTCTAATACCGCGCACCTTTCGCCGGTATCATACACCTACCATATACCTTCCTCAAAACAACCACCATACCTACCTATTATGGCATTTCCATAGCCATTCCAAGATATATTGCCATGCAACTTTCCACCACCTAGTTCACCATGACACATTCATCATTGTCATATTGCTTAGCATGATCATGTAGATGACAAAGTATTTGTGGCAAAGCCACCGTTCATAATTTCTTCATACTTGTCACTCTTGATTCATTGCATATCCCGGTACACCGCCGGAGGCATCCATATAGAGTCATACTTTGTTTTAGAATCGAGTTGTAATCATTGAGTTGTAAAAAAATAGAAGTGTGATGATCATCATTCAATAGAGCGTTGTCCCAATAAAAAAGGCCAAAGAAAAAAAGAAGGCCCAAAAAAAGAGAAAATAAATAAAAAGGGGCAATGCTACTATCTTTTTTTCCACACTTGTGCTTCAAAGTAGCACCATGATATAGCGAGTCTCATATATTGTGCTTCAAAGTAGCACCATGTTCTTCATATAGAGAGTCTCATGTTATCACTTTCATATACTAGTGGGAATTTTACATTATAGAACTTGGCTTGTATATTCCAATGATGGGCTTCCTCAAAATTGCCCTAGGTCTTCGTGAGCAAGCAAGTTGGATGCGCACCCACTTAGTTTCTTTTGTTGAGCGTTCATACATTTATAGCTCTAGTGCATCCATTGCATGGCAATCCCTACTCACTCACATTGATATCTATTGATGGGCATCTCCATAGCCCATTGATACGCCTAGTTGATGTGAGACTATCTTCTCCTTTTTGTCTTCTCCACAACCACCATTCTATTCCACCTATAGTGCTATATCCATGGCTCACGCTCATGTATTGCGTGAAGATTGAAAAAGTTTTGAAAAAGTTAGAGTATGAAACAATTGCTTGGCTTGTCATCGGGGTTGTGCATGATCTAAATACTTTGTGTGGTGAAGATGGAGCATAGCCAGACTATATGATTTTATAGGGATAACTTTCTTTGGCCATGTTATTTTGAGAAGACATAATTGCTTTGTTAGTATGCTTGAAGTATTATTATTTTTTATGTCAATATAAACTTTTGTCTTGAATCTTTTCTAATCTGAATATTCATACCACAATTAAGAAGATTTGCATTGAAATTATGCCAAGTAGCACTCCGCATCAAAAATTCTCTTTTTATCATTTACCTACTCGAGGACGAGCAGGAATTAAGCTTGGGGATGCCTGATACGTCTCCAACGTATCTATAATTTTTGATTGCTCCATGCTATATTATCTACTGTTTTGGACTATATTGGGCTTTATTTTCCACTTTTATATTATTTTTGGGACTAACCGATTAACCGGAGGCCCAGCCCAGAATTGCTGTTTTTTTACCCATTTCAGTGTTTCGGAGAAACATAATATCAAACGGAGTCCAAACGGAATAAAATCTTCGGGAACGTGATTTTCTCACCGAACGTGATCCAGGAGACTTGGACCCTACTCCAGGGGGTCAAAGAGGAGGTCACGAGGGTGGGGGCACCCCCCCTAGGGGGCGCCCCCTACCTCGTGGGCCCCTCGGTGCTCCACCGACGTACTCCTTCCTCCTATATATACACACGTACCCCCAAACGATCAGAACAGGAGCCAAAAACCTAATTCCATCACTGCAACTTTTTGTATCCACGAGATCCCATCTTGGGGCCTGTTCCGGAGCTCCGCCGGAAGAGGGCCGTCATCACGGAGGGCTTCTACATCATCCTAGCCCCTCCGATGAAGTGTGAGTAGTTTACCTCAGACCTTCGGGTCCATAGTTAGTAGCTAGATGGCTTCTTCTCTCTCTTTGAATCTCAATACAAAGTTCTCCCCCTCTCTTGTGGAGATCTATTCGATGTAATCTTCTTTTTGCGGTGTGTTTGTTGAGACCGATGAATTGTGGGTTTATGATCAAGTCTATCTATGAATAATATTTGAATCTTCTCTGAATTCTTTTATGTATGATTGGTTATCTTTGCAAGTCTCTTCGAATTATCCGTGTGGTTTGGCCAACTAGATTGGTAGTTCTTGCCATGGGAGAAGTGCTTAGCTTTGGGTTCGATCTTGCGGTGTCCTTACCCGGTGACAGAAGGGGAAGCAAGGCATGTATTGTATCGTTGCCATCAAGGATAACAAGATGGGGTTTATTTCATATTGCATGAATTTATCTCTCTACATCATGCCATCTTGCTTAAGGCGTTACTCTATTTTTAACTTAATACTCTAGATGCATGCTCGATAGCGGTCGATGAGTGGAGTAATAGTAGTAGATGCAGAATCGTTTCGATCTACTTGTCACGGACGTGATGCCTATATATTCTCATAACTATGCTCAATTCTGTCAATTTCTCAACAGTAATTTGTTCACCCACCGTAGAATACTTATGCTCTTGAGAGAAGCCACTAGTGAAACCTATGGCCCCCGGGTCTATTCTCATCATATCAATCTCCATCACTTTAATCTTGTTTTTCTTTTTACTTTGCTTTTACATTTTACTTTGCATCTTTATACCAAAAATTCCAAAAATATTATATCTATCAGATCTCACTCTCGTAAGTGACCGTGAAGGGATTGACTACCCCTAATCGCGTTGGTTGCGAGTAGCTATCGCTTTGTGCAGGTACGAGGGACTTGAGCGTGGCCTCCTACTGGATTGATACCTTGGTTCTCAAAAACTAAGGGAAATACTTACGCTACTCTGCTGCATCATCCCTTCCTCTTCGGGGAAAACCAACGCAAGCTCAAGACGTAGCAGCATCCCACCTTTCTTCTTCAACAACTATCGGTTAGTATCGGTTGATCCTAAGTTTTTTGCTTCTTCACATGATGTTTGCTATTCTTAGATGTAATTTTATTTTGTTTTTGCTTGTTGTTTGAATAAAGTATCAAGATCTGAAATTATTAAATGGGAGAGTCTTCACATAGCTAAATAATTATTTAACTACTCATTGATCTTCACTCATATCTTTCGGAGTAGTTTGTTATTCATTCACGTGCTTCACATATATCCTATGAGTAAATGGTTGAGTGAATTGAATATAATAATTCTGAAATTATATATGTTTCATATGCTTATCCCATGGGGAGTAATGACTTCACATATAAGAAGTAGAGGTGGTAAATATTGAAGGTTAGAAAACATTGTATTGGTCACTTGAAAAATCCATGAAAGAATATTGAGGGAAGAGAGATTTCACATATAAATATACTATCTTGGACATCTTTTGCAATTGTGAGCACTCATTAAAATATGACATGTTAAAAGGTTGATGTTAGACAAGGAAGACAACATAATGGGTTATGTTTTCTTATATCTGAAATAAAGTATATTGTCATGGATCATTCAACATGCCGAGCTTGCCTTTCTCCCTCATGCTAGCCAATTCTTTGCACCAAGTAGAGATACTACTTGTGCTTCCAAACATCCCTTAAACCAGTATTGCCATGAGAGTCCACCATACCTACCTATGGATTGAGTTAGATCCTTCAAGTAAGTTGTCATCGGTGCATGCAATAAAAATTGCTCTCTAAATATGTATGATCTATTAGTGTGGAGAAAATAAGCTTTATACTATCTTGTGATGTGGAAGCAATAAAAGCGACGGGCTGCATAATAAATGCCCCTATCACAAGTGGCAATATAAAGTGACTTTCTTTCGCATTAAAATTTTGTGCATCCAACTACAAAAGCGCATGACAACCTCTGCTTCCCTCTGCAAAGGGCCTATCTTTTATTCTTGTCTTATACCTTATGCAAGAGTCATGGTGATATTCACCTTTCCTTTTTACATTTTATCCTTTGGCAAGCACATTGTATTGGAAAGATCCTGATATATGTATATATATCCAATTGGATGTAAGGCATCATGAACTATTATTGTTGACATTACCCTTGAGGTAAAAGGTCGGGAGGCGAATCTATAAGCCCCTATCTTTCTCTGTGTATGATTAAAACATTGAACCCATAAGTATCACGTGAGTCTTAGCAATTGTGAAAGACTAAATGATAGTTGAGTATGTGAAGTTTGCTGAATCAAAGCTCTGACATGGACCCTTCCTGAAAATAAGATGAATTGTAATTGTTTGATGACTAATAACACGGTTTGTTAGTTTTCAAGAAAGTTTATGATCTATACTTTAACATGTGAATAGCTTGTTACTTGATCATGAGAAGTCCTATGAGTTGAGCTACTGTTATGATATATAATGATGCTAGAAAAGGTGATTGAAATTACCATTGATCAAACTTGTGCACCTGCTAGCATTCACACTTCATAAATTCTTTCTTTTATCATTTACCTACTCGAGGACGAGCAGGAATTAAGCTTGGGGATGCTGATATGTCTCCAACGTATCTACAATTTATGAAGTATTCATGCTATTATATTATCTGTTTTGGATGTTTACGGGCTTTATTATATACTTTTATATTATTTTTGGGACTAACCTATTAACCGGAGGCCCGACCCAAAATGTTGTTTTATTGCCTATTTCAGTTTTTTGAAGAAAAGGAATATCAAACGGAGTCCAAACGGAATGAAACCTTCGGGAGAGTTATTTTTGGAACAGAAGCAATCCAGGAGACTTGGAGTAGATGTCAGGGAAGCTTCGAGGAAGCCACGAGGCAGGGAGGCGTGCCCTACCCCCTGGGCGCGCACCCCACCCTCGTGGCTCCCCTGACCGACTTCTTTCGCCTATATATATATATCCATATACCCAAAAAACATGGGGGAACAGAATAGATCGGGAGTTCTGCCGCCAGAAGCCTCCATAGCCACCGAAAACCAATCTAGACCCGTTCCGGCACCCTGCCGGAGGGGGGGAATCCCTCTCCGGTGGCCATCTTCATCATCCTGGCGCTCTCCATGATGAGGAGGGAGTAGTTCACGCTCGGGGCTGAGGGTATGTACCAGTAGCTATGTGCTCGATCTCTCTCTCTCTCTCTCTCTCGTGTTCTTGAGATGGTACGATCTTGATGTATCGTGAGCTTTGCTATTATATTTGGATCTTATGATGTTTCTCCCCCTCTACTCTCTTGTGATGAATTGAGTTTTCCCTTTGAAGTTATCTTATCGGATTGAGTCTTTAAGGATTTGAGAACACTTGATGTATGTCTTGCACGTGCTTATCTGTGGTGACAATGGGATATCATGTGATCCACTTGATGTATGTTTTGGTGATCAACTTGCGAGTTCCGTGACCTCGTGAACTTATGCATAGGGGTTGGCACACGTTTTCGTCTTGACTCTCCGGTAGAAACTTTGGGGCACTCTTTGAAGTTCTTTGTGTTGGTTGAATAGATGAATCTGAGATTGTGTGATGCATATCGTATAATCATACCCACGGATACTTGAGGTGGCATTGGAGTATCTAGGTGACATTAGGGTTTTGGTTGATTCGTGTCTTAAGGTGTTATCCTAGTATGAACTCTATGATAGATTGAACGGAAAGAATAGCCTCGTGTTATTTTACTACGGACTCTTGAATAGATCGATCAGAAAGGATAACTTTGAGGTGGTTTCGTACCCTACCATAATCTCTTCGTTTGTTCTCCGCCATTAGTGACTTTGGAGTGACTCTTTTGGCATGTTGAGGGATAGTTATATGATCCAATTATGTTAGTATTGTTGAGGGAACTTGCACTAGTGAAAGTATGAACCCTAGGCCTTGTTTCAACGCATTGCAATACCGTTTGTGATCACTTTTATCATTAGTTACCTTGCTGTTTTTATATTTTCAGATTACAAAAACCTTTATCTACTATCCATATTGCACTTGTATCACCATCTCTTCGCCGAACTAGTGCACCTATACAATTTACCATTGTATTGGGTGTGTTGGGGACACAAGAGACTCTATGTTATTTGGTTGCAGGGTTGTTTGAGAGAGACCATCTTCAACCTACGCCTCCCACAGATTGATAAACCTTAGGTCATCCACTTGAGGGAAATTTGCTACTGTCCTACAAACCTCTGCACTTGGAGGCCCAACAATGTCTACAAGAAGAAGGTTGCATAGTAGACATCACCCACCATAAACTTTCATCTCTCGCATTACATTATTTGCCATTTTCCTCTCGTTTTCCTCTCCCCCACTTCTAGAACACTTTTAGAAAAACGCAAAAAGATTTGCCCTTTTATTCGCCCTTCTTTCTTTCATCTTTCGTTTGCCCTTATGTCTTACTTGGTTTGTTTGCTATTTTTCTTGCCATAATTGTGTATTTATTGAAACTCAGGAAGCAAAAAGTTTATGGATCCTCGTCCACTTGCTAATATTTTTAAAAGATCCAATTATGATGAACCAATTGCTAGTGAGTTGAGTGCACTAGATTATCTTTATGAGGTTTTGTTTGAAATTCGTGAATATGGAATTTGTGATGAAGTGTTGAAAGAAGTGATTCACGATAGCTCCTTGAATGAAAAGCTTGATTGCAATGATGTTTTTATAAATTCTATTAATGTCAATTGTGCTAATAATATGCAAAACCCCAAGCTAGGGGATGCTAGTTTTGCTATGTCCACTACTTATTGTAATGATCATGATTGGGGTGATTCTTCTTATGATCTTGAAATTTTTTATTTAAGCCTCATGAACAATATGTTTGCAATAATATTGGAAGTAGGTTTGGAAGAGTGTCAACTCTAGTTAATAATGATCCCACTACTTTGGAGATTTATTATGAAATTTTTGATAAGTGGGCTTAGAGAACTAGTGACTTTATTTAATGATAATCCCACTATTCTGGAAGAGTGTCAACTTTGCATGCATGTGGATCACGAAGAGAATATTTTATGTGATAGTTATATTACTGAATTCGATTATGATCCTACATGTAATTATTATGAGAGATGAAAATATAGTTGTAGAAATTTTCATGTTACTAAATTACCTCTTGTTATGTTGAGATTGCTATTATTTCTTTCTTCTTCCTTGCATATGCTAGTTTTTACTGGTCTTGATAAATCTTTTCCCTAAAAGATGCCTATGCATAGGAAGTATGTTAGACTTAAACTTGTTTTTCACATGCTACATGTTGCTCTCTTTGTGTTTCAATTACTATCTTTCATGTGAGCATCATTAAAATTATCAACGCCTAGCTACACGGCGTTAAACAATAGCGCTTGTTGGGGGGCAACCCAATTTTTTTTGTTCTTGCTTTTTTTGTTCCTGTTTTTTGAATAAATTTATCATCTAGCCTCTGGTTAGATGTGTTTTCATGTTTTAATTTAGTGTTTGAGCCAAGCAAGACCTTTGGGATGATCTATGGTGATAGTTGATTTGATCTTGCTGAAAAACAGAAACTTTTGCGCTCATTGTCAGAATTTCTAAAACTCACAGAAGCGTGGACTAACTCTAGATTTTATTAAACAAGATTGATATGCAAATTTCCTAAGTATACAAATTTTTAGATTGCTACAGACTGTTTTGTTTTTGACAGATTCTGTTTTCTATGTGTTGTTTGCTTATTTTGATGAATCTATGGGTTGTATCGGGGGGTATGAACCATGGAAGAAATACAGTAGACATTACACCAATATAAATAAAGAATGAGTTCACCATAGTACCAAAAGTGGTGATTTATTTTCTTATACTAACGGATCTCATGAGCTTTCTTGTTGAGTTTTGTGTTGTGAAGTTTTCAAGTTTTGGGTAAAGATTTGATGGACTATGGAATAAGGAGTGGCAAGATCCTGAGCTTGGGGATGTCCAAGGCACCCCAAAGTAATATTCAAGGACAACCAAACATCTAAGCTTGGGGATGCCCTGGATGGCATCCCCTCTTTTGTCTTCGTCTATCTGTAAATTTACTTGAGGCTATATTTTTATTCACCACATGATATGTGTTTTGCTTGGAGCGTCTTGTATGATATGAGTCTTTGCTTTTTAGTTTTCCAAAATCATCCTTGATGTACACACCTTTTGAGAGAGTCACGCATGAATCGCAAATTTATTAGAATACTCTTTGTGCTTCACTTATATTTTTTGAGCTAGGAAATTGCTCTAGTGCTTCACCTATATCTTTTTAGAGCAGGGCGGTGGCTTTATTTTATAGAAATTGTTGAACTCCCATGCTTCGCTTATACTATTTTGAGAGTCTCTCTAAACAGCATGGTAATTTTTTTATGTTACGAATTTAGTCCTAATATGATGGGCATCCAAGAGGGATATAATAAAAAATCATTTAAAGAGCATTGAATACTATGTGAAGTTTGATTCCTTATGATTATTTTGAGATATACAGTTGGTGATATTAGATTCATGCTAGTGAGTAATAGTGGATTGGTAGAAATATTTGTGTTGAAGTTTGTGATTCCCGTAGCATGCACGTATGGTGAACCGTTATGTGATGAAGTCGGAGCATGATTTATTTATTGATTGCCTTCCTTATGAGTGGCGGTCGGGGACGAGCGATGGTATTTTCCTACCAATCTATCCCCTAGGAGCGTGCGCGTAGTACTTTGTTTCGATAACTAATAGATTTTTGCAATAAGTATGTGAGTTCTTTATGACTAATGTTGAGTCCATGGATTATACGCACGCTCACCCTTCCACCATTGCTAGCCTCTCTAGTACCGCACAACTTTTGCCGGTGCATTAAACCCACCATTTACCTTTCCTCAAAACAACTACCATACTAACCTATTATGGCATTTCCATAGCCATTCCGAGATATATTGCCATGCAACTTCCACCGTTCCGTTTTATTATGACACGCACCATCATTGTCATATTGCTTTGCATGATCGTAAGATAGCTAGCGTGATGTTTTGATGTTGTTGGTACGCTAGATCATTGCACATCCTAGTACACCGCTGGAGGCATTCATATAGAGTCATATTTTGTTCTAAGTATCGAGTTGTAATTCTTGAGTTGTAAGTAAATAAAAGTGTGATGATCATCATTATTAGAGCATTGTTCCATGTGAGGAAAGGATGATGGAAGCTATGATTCCCTCATGGGTTGGGATCAGTCTCCAGACTTTATAAAAATAAAAGAGGCAGAAGAAGCCCACAAAAAATAAAAGAGGCCAAAGAAGGCCACCAAAAAAATGAGAGAAAAGAGAGAAGGGACAATGTTACTATCCTTTTTCCACACTTGTGCTTCAAATTAGCACCATGATCTTCATGATAGAGTGTCTCCTATGTTGTCACTTTCATATACTAGTGGGAATTTTTCATTATAGAACTTGGCTTGTCTATTCTAATGATGGGCTTCCTCAAATTCCCCTAGGTCTTCATGAGGAAGCGAGTTGGATGCACACCCACTTAGTTTCTTTTTGAGCTTCCATACACTTATAGCTCTAGTGGATCCGTTGCATGGCAATCCCTACTCACTCACATTGATATCTATTGATGGGCATCTCCACATCACATTAATACGCCTAGTTGATGTGAGACTATCTCCTTCTCTTTGTCTTCTCCACGACCACATATTCTATTCCACCTACAGTGCTATATCCATGGCTCACGCTCATGTATTGCGTGAAAGTTGAAAAAGTTTGAGAACATCAAAAGTATGAAACAATTGCTTGCCTTGTCATCGGGGTTGTGCATGATTTAATACTTTGTGTGATGAAGATGGAGCATAGCCAGACTATATGATTTTGTAGGGATAACTTTCTTTGGCCATGTTATTTTGAGAAGACATGATTGCTTTATTAGTACGCTTGAAGTATTATTGTTTTTATGTTAATATTAAACTTTTGTTTTGAATCTTATGGATCTGAACATTCATGCCACAATAAACAAAAATACATGGATAAATATGTTAGGTAGCATTCCACATCAAATATTCCATTTTTTGTCATTTACCTACTCGAGGACGAGTAGGAATTAAGCTTGGGGATACTTGATACGTCTCCAACGTATCTATAATTTTTTATTGTTCCATGCTATTATATTATCTATTTTGGATATTCTATATGCAATATTATGCTATTTTATATTATTTTTGGGACTAACTTATTAACCTAGAGCCTAGTGCTAGTTTTTGTTTTTTCCTTGTTTATGAGTTTTACAGGAAAGGAATATCAAATGGAGTCCAAACGGAATAAAACTTTACGACAATTTTTCTTGGAGCAAAAGACACACATAGGACTTGGAGACGAAGGCATAAGAGTTCCGAGGGCTCCACAAGCCCTCAGAGTGCGCCCCTGGCTTGTGGGCCCCATGGGAGTCTTCCAACCCTAATCGTTGGTCTATAAATTCAGAAATATTCCCAAACAAACAGAAGCGTCCACCAAAGTACTTTTCCGCCGCCGCAAGCCTCTGTTTTCGCGAGATCCCATCTTGGGGCCTTTTCTGGCATCCTGTTGGAGGGGGATTCGACGACGGAGGGCATCTACATCAACTCTATTGCCCTTCTAATGAAGCGTGAGTAGTTTACCACAGACCTATGGGTCCATAGCTAGTAGCTAGATGGCTTATTCTCACTCTCTCTCTTTGATTCTCAATACCATGTTCTCCTCGATGTTCCTGGAGATCTATCTGATGTAATCTTCTTTTGAAGTGTGTTTGTTGAGATCCGATGAATTGTGGATTTATGATGAGCTTATCTTTGAATATTATTTGAATCTTCTCTAAATTCTTATATGCATGATTTGATATCTTTTATTTCTCTTCGAATTATAGGTTTGGTTTGGCCAACTAGATTGGTTTTTCTTGCAATGGGAGAGGTGCTTACATTTGGGTTCAATCTTGCGTGATTTCACCCAGTGACAAAGTAGGGGTAGCGAGGCACATATTGAATTGTTGCCATCGGGAATAAAAAGATGGAGTTTTCATCATATTGCTTGAGTTTATTCCTCTACATCATTTGTCATCTTACTTAAGGCGTTACTCCATTCTTTATGAACTTAATACTCTAGATGCATGCTGGATAGCGGTCGATGTGTGGAATAATAGTAGTAGATGCAAGCAGGAGCCGATCTACTTGACATGGACGTGATGCCTATATTGCATAATCATTGCCTTAGATATAGATCTTCCTCCTATATATTCACATATATTCTAGAACCACCAGAAGCATCCATGGAAACACTTCTCCACCGCCGCAACCTTCTATTTCCGAGAGATACCATCTTGGGGCCTTCTCCGGCATCCTGCCGGAGGGGGATTCGATCACGGAGGGCATCTACATCAACCCTATTGCCCTTCCGATGAATCATGAGTAGTTTACCACAGACCTACGGGTCCATAGCTAGTAGCTAGGTGGCTTCTACTCTCTCTTTGATCTTCAATACAATGTTCTCCTCGATGTTCTTGGAGATCTATCCAATGTAATCTTCTTTTGTAGTGTGTTTGTCGAGATTAATGAATTGTGGATTTATGATCAGATTATCTATGAATATTATCTGAACCTTCTCTGAATTCTTATGTGCATGATTTGATATCTTTGTATTTCTCTTCGAATTATCGGTTTGGTTTGGCCAACTAGATTGGTATTTTTTGCAATGGGAGAGGTGCTTAGTTTTGGGTTCAATCTTGCAGTGTCCTTACCTAGTGACAAACTAGGGGTAGTGAGGCATGTATTTGTATTGTTGCCATCAAGGGTAAAAAGATGGGGTTTTCATCATATTGCTTGAGTTTATCCCTATAAATCATGTCATCTTACTTAAGGCCTTACTCCGTTCTTATGAACTTAATACTCTAGATGCTTGCTGGATGGCGGTCGATGTGTGGAGTAATAGTAGTAGATGCAGAATCGTTTCAGTCTACTTGGCACGGACATCATGCCTATATTCATAATCATTACCGTGGATATTGTCATAACTATGCGCTTTTCTATCAATTGCTCGATAGTAATTTGTTCACCCATCGTATTATTTTCCTTCAAGGGAGAAGCCTCCAGTGAAACCTATGGCTTCCGGGTCTATTTTACATCATATATTTTCAGATTTATAAAGCAAAAATACCAAAATACCTTACTTCAATTTATTTACTTTCATTTTGTTTTATGTTTTAATAATCTTTTATATCTACCTCTATCAGATCTCACCTTTGCAAGTGACGGGAAGGGATTGACAACTCCTTTATCGCGTTGGGTGCAAGTGTTTGATTGTTTGTGCAGGTGCATAGATTTGAGACTTGCGTGTATCTCATACTAGATTGATACCTTGGTTCTTAACTGAGGGAAGTACTTATCTCTACTTTGCTATATAACCCTTTCCTCTTCAAGGGAAAAACCAACGCAAGCTCAAGAAGTAGCAGCAACAAACTAAAGGCACCGACAGGATAGCTTGCTGGAGAAAGCTTGTTTACTTAAACGTATAGGGGCACCTCGCCTCTGCATGGACATGATACATGCACAGGTACCCGACAAGGCATTTCTGTTTCATTAATATGCTAATAAGAATGTACAGATCTTACAGAACATAAGCAGGGTTGCCTCGTCGGGTACCTGTGCATGTATCATGTCCATGTACATAAGCAGGGTCTTACAGATCAGTACTTGCTTATTAGCATATTAATGAAAAAGAAAAGCCTTGTCGGGTACCTGTGCATGTATCATGTCCATGCAAAGGCGAGGTGCCTCTATACATTTAAGTAAACAAGCTTTCTCCAGCAAGCTATCCTGCCGGTGCCTTTAGTTTGTTGCTGCTACTTCTTGAGCTTGCGTTGGTTTTTCCCTCGAAGAGGAAAGGGTGATGCAGCACAGTAGAGATAAGTATTTCCCTGAGTTAAGAACCAAGGTATCAATCCAGTAGGAGAAACGCGCAAGTCCCCAATAGATGCACCTGCACAAACAATCAAACACTTGCACCCAACGCGATAAAGGGGTTGTCAATCCCTTCACGGTCACTTGCAAACGTGAGATCTGATAGAACTAAACAAAAGATAAAATATTTTTGGGTTTTTTTGTTTACAGATCTGAAAATAAAATATTGCAAAATAGTAGATTGGAAACTAATATGATGGAAAATAGACCCGGGGGCCATAGGTTTCACTAGAGGCTTCTCTCTTGAAGGCAAATAATGTGGTGGGTGAGCAAATTACTATCGAGCAATTGATAGAAAAGTGCAAAGTTATGACGATATCCAAGGCAATGCTTATGCAATATATGCATCACATCCGTGTCAAGTAGACCGACTCCTGCCTGCATCTACTACTATTACTCCACACATCGACCACTATCCAGCATGCATCTAGAGTATTAAGTTCATAAAGAACGGAGTAACAGCTTAAGTAAGATGACATGATGTAGAGGAATAAACTCAAGCAATATGATGAAAACCCCATCTTTTTATCCTCGATGGCAACAATTCAATACATGTCTCGCTACCCCTACTTTGTCACTGGGTGAAATCACGCAAGATTGAACCCAAAGCTAAGCACCTCTCCCATTGCAAGGAAAACCAATATAGTTGGCCAAAACAAACCGATAATTCAAAGAGAAATACAAAGATATCAAATCATGAATATAAGAATTCCGAGAAGATTTAAATAATATTCATAGATAAGCTCATCATAAATCCACAATTCATCGGATCCCAACAAACACACCGCAAAAGAATATTACATCGGATAGATCTCCAAGAACATCAAGGAGAACATGGTATTGAGAATCAAAGAGAGAGAATAAGCCAACTAGCTACTAGCTATGGACCCATAGGTCTGTGGTAAACTACTCACGCTTCATCGGAAGGGCAATAGAGTTGATGTAGATGCCCTCCGTGATCGAATCCCCCTCTGGTAGGATGCCGAAAAAGGCCCCAAGATGGGATCTCACGGGAACAAATGGTTGCGGCGGTGGATAAGTGTTTTTGTGGATGCTTCTAGTGGTTCTAGAATATATGTGAATATATAGGAAGAAGATCTAGGTCAGGTAGTCACCGAGGGGACCACAAGGTAGGGGGGCGCGCCCTCCACCCTTGCCGCCTCCTGGTGGCTCTTCTGACTTGCACTCCAAGTCCCCCGGGTGTCTTCTGGTCCAAGAGAAATCATCATGAAGTTTTATTCCGTTTGGACTCTGTTTAGTATTCCTTTTCTGCGAAGCTCAAAAACAAGGAAAAAACAGAAACTGGCACTGGCTCTAGGTTAATAAGTTAGTCCCAAAAATAATATAAAATAGCATATTAATGCATATAAAACATCCAAAACAAATAATGTAATAGCATGGAACAATAAAAAATTATAGATACATTGGAGACGTATCAAGCATCCCCAAGCTTAATTCCTGCTCGTCCTCGAGTAGGTAAATGATAAAAATAGAATTTTTGATGTGGAATGCTACCTAACATATTTATCCATGTATTTTTGTTTATTGTGGCATGAATGTTCAGATCCATAAGATTCAAAACAAAAGTTTAATATTGACATAAAAAGATAGTACTTCAAGCATACTAATAAAGCAATCATGTCTTCTCAAAATAACACGGCCAAAGAAAGTTATCCCTATAAAATCATATAGTCTGGGTATGCTCCATCTTCATCACAGAAAGTATTCGAATCATGCACAACCTTGATGAAAAGCCAAGCAATTGTTTCATACTTTTGATGTTCTCAAACTTTTCAACTTTCATGCAATACATGAGCATGAGCCATGGACATAGCACTATAGGTGGAAAAGAATATGGTGGTTGTGGAGAAGACAAGAAGAAGGAGATAGTCTCACATCAACTAGGCGTTTCGACGGGCTATGGAGATGCCCATCAATAGATATCAATGTGAGTGAGTAGGGATTGCCATGCAATGGATGCACTATAGCTATAAGTTTATGAAAGCTCAAAAATATACTAAGTGGGTGTGCATCCAACTCGCTTGCTCACGAAGACCTAGGACAATTTGAGGAAGCCCATCATTGGAATATACAAGCCAAGTTCTATGATGAAAAATTCCCACTAGTATATGAAAGTGATAACATAGGAGACTCTCTATCACGAAGATCATGGTGCTACTTTGAAGCACAAGTGTGGAAAAAGGATAGTAACATTGCCCCTTCTCTCTTTTCTCCCATTTTTTATTTTTTATGGTGGGCTTCTTTGGCCTCTTTTATTTTTTATAAAGTCCGAAGACTCATCCCAACTTGTGAGGGAATCATAGTTTCCATCATCCTTTCCTCACATGGGACAATGCTCTAATAATGATGATCATCACACTTTTATTTACTTACAACTCAAGAATTATAACTCAATACTGAGAAAAAATATGACTCTATATGAATGCCTCCGATGGTGTACCGGGATGTGCAATGATCTAGCGTAGCAAATCACATCATAAAAGGGGCAAGCCATGTAAACATCATGCTAGCTTTCTTACGGTCATGCAAATCAATATGACAATGACGCAGCGTGTCATAACAAAACGGAATGGCGGAAAGTTGCATGGCAATATATCCCGGAATGGCTATGGAAATGCGATAATAGGTAGGTATGGTGGTTGTTTTGATGTAACATCCCAAAATTCTAAATTTTGGAATGTTATAAACACATAGATAAATTGATTGATTGTTTGATTGATTGCGTGAAGTGAGTGAATTCGAAGCTTTTGAAAGTTAAATGAGAGGGAATAAAAGGACTTTCCCAAACTTTCATATTGGTTTTCTGTTCTTCGTGAATTCAAATTCTTTTCAACACAAAACCCCGGAGAGAAGATGACATGACTTCTTCCATTTATTTAAATGACAAGGGGTGTTGAAAATATTTGAATTTCATTTGAAAATATTTCCAATTCAGAAACTTTAAGCAACTCAATGATTTTCACGAGAGAAGATAAAATGACTTCTTCAAATTATATGAAATATGAGTTGGGAGTTTCAAAGAATTAACTTCAAAGCTCTTTTGAATTTATTTTCAATTTGGAATATTAGATCATCATGCATACCTTATTTTCTTGCATTTTGGTCGATCCTAGAAATTTCACGCAGCTCAAGGACCTTCGGAGAGAGTTGGAGATTTCGTTATTTTCTTATTTGAGAGATTTTTCTCGAATTGGAAAAGAGGATCATTTGATTTATTTATTTCATCTTCAAAAATTTTCCGATGTCAAAATAAGAGAGCGGGAATAATATGACTTTCCCGAAATTTAGGGAAAATGAAGATTTAATAAATAGATCAAATTTCGTTTTCCGGAGTTTATTTGCATTTTATTTGGATAGGGAAAAATGCGCGTTTTTGAAAATTTTATTTTAGGCCCGGAGAAAAGTTCATTTTGTTCGGCTCATTTTTAGGAGTCGGGGAAAATTTATTTTAGATTTTTCGGAGTTCGTTTAGATCTCTTTTTGTTTTTTTTTCTGTGCACGAAATCTGTTTTAAAAAAAAACTGCAGCGCCTTGGGCCAAAGGCCCAAGCCACCAGCCGGCCGAGGCCAAGGCCATCGCTAGCGCCCCAGCCTCCCCGTGCGCAGGCGCCAGGCGCCACGGAGCCGCCGCCTCTTTCTTTTAGGAAATCCTAGTAGGACTTTTGTCCTACTTCCGTTTATTTTTCTAGATCTTTTCTACTCCTATTCTTATTCCTTGCCCCCTATCCCAAGTTTTGTCTCCCCTCACCCATATAAATACCCAAGCACCCCCCCTCTAAACACATCAAATCAAAGCCGCAACAAGCAGCAGCACGCAGCTCCACCCCGCGCCCTGCGTCACCGCCGCCCCGCGCCTAAGCCGCCTCACCACCACCGCGCCGCGCTGCACCACCACCTCACCACCACCGAGCCGCGCCTCTCACCCGTGCCGCGCCTCACCCGCCGCCGCACCACACCCGCGCCGCCCTGCGTCACCACCGCCGCCGCCGCACCTTGCCGCGCCGCCGCCGCCGCCCTGCGTCAACGCCGCCGTCGCCGCCATTCGCCGGAGGTACCGCGCCGCGTCTCTTCTTTCCCTCGGTTCGGTTTTTCTTATAAACCGTTCCGATTCTTTTCTTCTCTACTGATTCGTTTTCTTTCCGATTTTTCGCTAAACCGTTCCGGTGTTCTAGATCGGTTTTTCGTTTCGATCTCTTTTCCGAAAACCCTAGATTGGTTTTCGTTCTTCTTTCGGACCGTTCGTCTCAACGAACGTGATCACCGATTATTTCACGGTTAACGACGCCTGTTCGTATAACCGTTCTTCTTTTTCTTCTCGTCGGATTTATTCCGCGATCGCGATCTCAGATCCGATCTTCGTTCTAGTTTATCTTCTCGCCCGTTTATCGGAATCAGGTGATTCAAGCGCCTGGAGTTTCGTCTCGAAACCGCCGTTCCGTCTAATCAACTTAAACAAGTTTTTGCTACTGTAAAATTTTGACCTAGTTCAACTTGCTAGAACCGAGTTGTTTTCTGCCGCCGTTTGTTTTCCGTTTCTTTGTTCGGTTCGTTCTTTCTTTGTAACCGGAGTTCTTAAGTTGAACTTTCTGGTTCGTTCTCTCGTTCGAGTTTTCCCTGTGCATTAGATGAGTACTTATTGTGTGGTTACTATTGCTTGCCTATGATAGATTGACCGGAGTGTGACGAGTAGATCTATCACGAGTTTTGAGTGCAAATCATCTTCATCAACATTGCAGGCAAGTTCACACTTTGATCATACCTTTTCTACAACCCATGTTTTATTGCATTAGATCAATCCTCACACATTGCATGATTAGGATCTAATTAAATTGTGGGATGGGAAGTAGATGAGGTAGTACCTATTACCTGTATTATTATCAAACCCTTGGGAGTTACTTCTACGTTTGCTTATTATGCCATGCTATGCTAGTAGACGTGGATTGGGTGAGTGATATCCATGACAGATGTGAGTTGATAATTTTAATGGTTTATCTAAGGTGGCAACTTAAACACACATCTGGGTGGATTGAGGCACCTGATGTCTATCAGGACTTGCCTGTTTTTTTTGGACCGCCACCCAGGCTCAAAGGGATCATAAGATCTTTCATGCTAGAAACTTCCGGGTGCAGCCACATGCTACTATGGGCTCTAGCATAGTTGACTAAGTTGTGCGAACTCTTACGGGGTGGACTAGCAGATGTAGGGGATGTAGGTGTACCGGTCTACCCCACATGTAAGGTGCTAGTGCTTCTGAAAGACTATGTCTCGGTCATCCGTTTCTCAAACACCATGTAGTGCGAGAAAACAAACGGAGGCGATCGAGTCATGTGGGGAAAAGTGCGCAACCTCTGCAGAGTAACAAACTAATCATGATTAGCCGTGTCCCCGGTTATGGACAACTTGAGTATCTAGTACTTGAATATCATTGTGAATCTCAACATGTTACTTCTAATTAATGTTGTTGGGTTTTAATTATTTTTAATTGGGATTGAGAATGCTGTCAACCATTCTCAATGTTTCACAACCACCATGATAGTTAAATAAATTTATTCCTTTGTAGTAGGGAAAAATTGGCTTTACGCAAAAACCTTATAAACATAGAGCTTTTCCACCAGCCATATATGCATATAGTGATAGCCATTGTTCATCATTTTCTCTATGGTGTGAATTTGCCAGTACATTCAATGTACTGACCCGTTTCGGGCTGCAACGTCTCATGTTGCAGGTTTCTTACGACGAGTAAGTGTTACGTTAGGGTTACGATTTCTACACTCAACTTTGCCGTTGGTGTTGATGGGAAACCACAACCTTGTTGCTTCCGCTATATGGATTGAGGTAATAGTATTTACGTTACTTTATACATGTGATTTACCTCTGTTATAAATCCTTCGAGTACTGTGTGTGTCAGCATACTAATCCAGGGATGACACATAAGCACAGAGACTTGATCCATTCGGGTCGGGTCGCTACATTTGAGGAAGGTAAAAGGTGGGTGTACGACACCGGCGAAAGTTGCGCGGTACTCGCAATGGTGGAAGGGTGAGAGTGCGTATAATCCATGGACTCAACATTAGCCATACAGAACTCACATACTTATTGCAAAAATATTTTAGTCATTGAAACAAAGTACTACGTGCATGCTCCTAGGGGGATGGATTGGTAGGAAAAGACCATCGCTCGTCCCCGACCGCCACTCATAAGGAAGAAAATCAATAAATAAATCATGCTCCGACTTCATCACAGAATGGTTCGCCATACGTGCATGCTATGGGAATCACAAACTTTAACACAATTATTTCTACAATCCACAATTAATCACTTGCATGACTCTAATATCATCATCCTCATATCTCAAAACAATCATAAGGAATCAAACTTCTCATAGTATTCAATGCACTTCATATAAAAGTTTTTTTATATCCCTCTTGGATGCCCATCATATTAGGACTAAATTCATAACCAAAGTAAATTAACACGTTGTTTAGAGAGACTCTCAAAATAATATAAGTGAAGCATGAGAGTTCAACAATTTCTATAAAATAAAGCCACTGCCGTGCTCTAAAAAGATATAAGTGAAGCACTAGAACAAAATTGCCTAGCTCAAAAGATATAAGTGAAGCACATAGAGTATTCTAATAAATCACGATTCATACATGTCCCTCTCAAAAGGTGTGTACAGCAAGGATGATTGTGGCAAACTAAAATTTAAAGACTCATATCATACAAGACGCTCCAATCTAAACACATATCATGTTGTGAATAAAAATATGGCCTGAACTAAATTTACCGATAGACGAAGACGAAAGAGGGGATGCCATCCGGGGCATCCCCAAGCTTAGGATCTTGGTTGCCCTTGAATATTAGCATGGGGTGCCTTGGTCATTTTCAATCTTAGGCTCTTGCCACTCCTTATTCCATTGTCCATCAAATCTTTACCCAAAACTTGAAAACTTCACAACACAAAACTCAACAAAAAATCTCATGAGATCCGTTAGTATAAGAAAATAAATCACCACTTTTGGTACTATGGTGAACTCATTCTTTATTTATATTGGTGTAATGTCTACTGTATTTCTTCCATGGTTCATACCCCCCGATACAACCCATAGATTCATCAAAATAAGCAAACAACACATAGAAAATAGAATCTGTCAAAAATAGAACAACATGTAACAATCTGTAAAATTCGAATAGTTCTACAACTCCAACAATTCTGAGAAATTAGGAAACCCTGGGCTATTTGTATACCAATCCTTTGCAAAAAGAATCAGATCAAAAGCACACTTCTGTAAAAAAATGAAATTATTTTTCTGGGCGCAAAAGTTTCTGTTTTTCAGCAAGATCAAATCAACTATCACCATAAGCCATCCCAAAGGTCTTACTTGGCACAAACACTAATTAAAATACAAAAACATATCTAACCAGAAGATGAATTATTTATTTAAAAACAGAACAAAAAAGGAAGAAAATAAAATAAAATTGGGTTGCCTCCCAACAAGTGCTATTGTTTAGCGCCCTTAGTTAGGCCTAAAAACATAGATCTAGGTATTGTCATCTTTGGTATGCAATCCATAAGTAGCTCTCATAATAGATGCATATGGCAACTTAATTTTGTTTCTAGGAAAGTGCTCTATGTCGTTCCTTAACGTAAATTGAAATCTAATGTTTCCTTTTTTCATATTAATAATTGCACCAATCGTTCTAAGCAAAGGTCTACCAAGAATAATAGGACATGTAGGATTGCAATCTATATCAAGAACAATGAAATCTACATGCACATAATTACTATTTGGAACAATAAGAACATCATTAATTCTTCCCATAGGTTTCTTAATAGTGGAATCTACAAGATGCAAATTTAAAGAACAATCATCAAATTCATGAAAACCTAACACATCACATAAAGTTTTTGGAATCGTGAAAATGCTAGCACCCAAATCACACAAAGCATGGCACTCATAATCTTTAATCTTAATCTTAATAGTAGGTTCCCACTCATCATAAAGTTTCATAGGTTTAGAAACTTCCAATTCAAGCTTTTCTTCAAAAGATTTCGTCATAGCATCAATGATATTTTTAGTAAAAGCTTTATTTGGACTATAAGCATGAGGAGAATTCAACATGGATTGCAACAAGGAAATACAATCTATTAAAGAACAATTATCATAATTAAATTCCTTGAAATCCAAAAGAGTGGGTTCATCCTACTTAAAGTTTTGACCTCTCCAATCCCACTTTTATCAATTTTTGCATCTAGATCTATAAACTTCGAATCATTGGGACACCTTTTAACAAAGTTGACTCATCTCCAGCCCCATCTTTACCAAGATTTATATTGGAAAACAAAGATTCGGTAGGAGTCACATCAATCACTTTAAGATCTTCATCATTATTTTAACAAAAACTAGAAGAGCGTGCTTTTACAAACCAATCTCGGTTAGCACGCATCTTAGCGGTTATTTCTTTGCACTCATCAATGGACATTGTCACAGCCTTTAGAGATTCATTGATATCATGCTTGGGTGGAATAGATCTAATTTTTAAAGAATCAACATCAAGAGAAATTCTATCCACGTTCCTGGCCAAATCATCAATCTTAAGCAATTTTTCTTCAACCAAAGCATTGAAATTCTTTTGCGAACTCATAAATTCTTTAACACTATTCTCAAAATTAGAGGGCATGTTATTATAATTTCCATAAGAATTTTTGTAGGAATTACCATAATTATTAGAAGAAATACTAGGAAACGGCCTAGGATTAAAATTACCTCTATACGCGTTATTACCAAAATTTTCCCTACCAACAAAATTCACATCCATTATTAATTCATTATTATTCTCAAAGTAGACAAAGGAATATAATTAGGATCAATAGAAGCACTGTTGCCAGCAAATAATTTCATAAGCTCATCCATCTTTCCACTCAAAACATTAATCTCTTCAATCGCATGCACTTTTTTACTAGTGGAAGATCTTTCGGTGTGCCATTGAGAATAATTAACCATGATATTATCTAGGAGTTTAGTAGCTTCTCCTAAAGTAATTTCTATACAAGTGCCTCCCGCGGCTGAATCTAGAAGATTTCTAGAAGCAAAATTCAATCCGGCATAAAATTTTTGTATGATCATCCACAAATTTAAACCATGAGCAGGGAAATTTCATATCATCAATTTCATCCTTTCCCAAGATTGTGCAACATGCTCATGATCAAGTTGCTTAAAATTCATAATATCGTTCCTAAGGGAGATGATCTTGGCAGGAGGAAAATACTTGGAAATAAAAGCATCTTGACACTTATTCCATGAATCAATGTTGTTTTTAGGCAAAGATGAAAACCAAGATTTAGCACGATCTCGAAGTGAGAACGGAAATAGCTTAAATTTAACAATATCACTATCCAAATCTTTCTTCTTTTGGATATCACACAACTCAACGAAATTATTCAGATGGGATGCGACATCTTCACTAGGAAGGACGGAAAATTGGTCTTTTGTAACAAGGTTCAGCAAAGCGGCATTAATTTCATAAGATTCCGCACTAGTGGTGGGAGCAATTGGAGTACTAATAAAATCATTATTATTAGTATTGGAAAACTCACACAATTTGGTATTCTCTTGAGCCATCATGAAAAAGCAATCAATCTAACACACGAGCAAACGAAAAAGACGAATGGAAGAAGGGCGAATAAAAAGGCAAATCTTTTCGGAAATTGTTTTAGAATTGGGGGAGAGGAAAACGAGAGGCAAATGGAGAATAATGTAATCCAATAGAGAGAGTACTTGGTAGGCTTGACGCAGATCTTGACTTGGCATAGATCTCCCCGGCAACGACGCTAGAAATTCTTCCTTCTACTTCTTGAGCTTGCGTTGGTTTTTTCCTTGAAGAGGAAAGGGTGATGCAGCAAAGTAGAGATAAGTATTTCCCTCAGTTAAGAACCAAGGTATCAATCCAGTAGGAGAAGAACGCGCAAATCACCAATACCTACACAAACAATCAAACACTTGCACCCAACGCGATAAAGGGGTTGTCAATCCCTTCACAGTCACTTGCAAAGGTGAGATCTGATAGAGATAGATAAATGAAACTAAACAAAAGATAAAATATTTTTGGGTTTTTTACTTTCTAGATCTGAAAAATAAAGATTGCAACATAGTAGATCGGAAACTAATATGATGGAAAATAGACACGGGGGCCATAGGTTTCACTAGAGGCTTCTCTCATGAAGGCAAATTATATAGTGGGTGAACAAATTACTGTCGAGCAATTGATAGAAAAGCGCAAAGTTATGACAATATCCAAGGCAATGATTATGCAATATAGGCATCACGTCCGTGTCAAGTAGGCCGACTCCTGCCTGCATCTAGTACTATTACTCCACACATCGACCGCTATCGAGTATGCATCTAGAGTATTAAGTTCATAAATAAAGGAGTAACGCCTTACGTTAGATTACATGATGAAGATGAATAAACTCATGCAATATGATGTAAACGCCATATTTTTATCCTCGATGACAACAATTCAATACGTGTCCCACACCTCTCCTGTTGCAGGAAAACCAATCTAGTTGGCCAAACCAAACTGATAATTCAAAGAGAAATACAAAGATAACAAATCATGCATATAATAATTCAGAGAAGATTCAAATAATATTCATATATAAGCTGCTCACAAATCCATAATTCATCAGATCTCGACAAACACACTTCAAAAGAAGATTACATTGATAGATCTCCAAGAACATCAAGGAGAACATGGTATTGAGAATCAAAGAGAGAGAAGAAACCATCTAGCTAGTAGCTATGGACCTGTAGGTCTGTGGCAAACTACTCATGCTTCATCGGAAGGGCAATAGAGTTGATGTAGATGCCCTCCGTGATCGAATCCCCCTCTAGCAGGATGCCAGAAAATGCCCCAAGATGGGCTCTCATGGGAGTAGAAGGTTGCGGTGGTGGAAAAGTGTTTTCGTGGATGCCTCTGGTGGTTTGCGAATATATGTGAATATATAGGAGGAAGAACTAGGCCAGGGGGGTCACAAGGGGCCCATAAGGCAGGGGGCGCCCCCACTAGGGCGTGCCCTCCACCCTTGCTGCCGCCTCATGGCTCTTCTGACTTGAACTCCAAGTCTCTTGCGTGTCTTCTGGTCCAAGAAAAATCATAGCGAAATTTTTATTCCGTTTGGTATTCCTTTTCTGCGAAGCTCAAAAACAAGGAAAAACCAGAAACTTGCACCAGGCTCTAGGTTAGAAGTCAGTCCCAAAAATAATATAAAATAGCATATTAATGCATATAAAACATCCAAAACAAATAATATAATAGCATGGAATAATCCAAAATTATAGATACGTTGGTGACGTATCAAGCATCCCCAAGCTTAATTCATGCTCGTCCTCGAGTAGGTAAATGATAAAAACAGAATTTCTGATGTGGAATGCTACCTAACATATTTATCCATGTAATTTTCTTTATTGTGGCATGAATATTCAGATCCATAAGATTCAAAACAAAAGTTTAATATTGACATAAACACAATAATACTTCAAGCATACTAACAAGGCAATTATGTCTTCTCAAAATAACATGGCCAAAGAAAGTTAGCCCTACAAAATCATATAGTATGGCTATGCTCCGTCTTCATCACACAAAATATTCGAATCATGCACAACCCCGATGACAAGCCAAGCAATTGTTTCATACTTTTGATGTTCTCAAACCTTTTCAACTTTCATGCAATACATGAGTGTGAGCCATGGACATAACACTATAGCTGGGATAGAATATGTTGGTTGTGGAGAAGATAAAAAAGATGGAGATAGTCTCACATCAACTAGGCATATCAACAGGCTATGGAGATGCCCATCAATAGATATCAATGTGAGTGAGTAGGGATTGCCATGCAACGAATGCACTAGAGCTATAAGTTTATGAAAGCTCAAAAGAAAACTAAGTGTGTGTGCATCGAACTTGCTTGCTCACGAAGACCTAGGGCAATTTGAGGAAGCCCATCATTGGAATATACAAGCCAAGTTCTATAATGAAAACTTCCCATTAGTATATGAAAGTGACAACATAGGAGACTCTCTATCATGAAGATCATGGTGCTACTTTGAAGCACAAGTGTGGAAAAAGGATAGTAACATTGGTCCTTCTCTCTTTCTCTCATTTTTTGTTTGGCTTCTTTGGCTTCATTTTTTTGTTGGCTTCTTTGTCCTCTTTTTTTTCCTCACATGGTGCCATGTTCTAATAATGAAGATCATCACACTTTTATTTACTTACAACTCAAGAATTACAACTCGATACTTAGAACAAAATATGACTCTACATGAATGCCTTCGGTGGTGTACCGGGATGTGCAATGACTCAAGAGTGACATGTATGAAAAAATTATAAAGGTGGATTTGCCACAAATACGATATCAACTACATGATCATGCAAAGCAATATGTCAATGATGGTATGTGTCATAATAAACGGAATGGTGGAAGTTGCATGGCAATATATGTCGGAATAGCTATGGAAATGTCATAATAGGTAGGGATGATGGCTGTTTCGAGGAAGGTAATAGGTCGGTGTATGGCACTGGCAAAATTTGTGTGGTACTAGAGAGGCTAGCAATGGTGGAAGGGTGAGAGTGTGTATAATCCATGGACTCAACATTAGTCATAAAGAACTCACATACTTATTGCAAAAATCTATTAGTCATCGAAACAAAGTACTATGCACATGCTCCTGGGGGGATAGACTGGTAGGAAAATACCATCGCTCGTCCCCAACCACAACTCATAAGGAAGACAATCAATAAATAAATCATGCTCCAACTTTGTTACATAACGGTTCACCATACGTGCATGCTACAAGAATCGCAAACCTTAACACAAAAATTTCTCCAATCCACAATTACTCACTAGCATGACTGTAATATCACCATCTTTATATCTCAAAACAATAATAAGGAATCAAACTTCTCATAGTATTCAATGCACTTTATATGAAAGTTTTTATTATATCCCTCTTGGATGCCTATCATATTAGGACTAAATTCATAACCAAAGCAAATTACCACGCTGTTTAGAGAGACGCTCAAAATAATATAAGCGAAGCTTGAGTGTTCAATAATTTCTATAAAATAAAACCACCACCGTGCTCTAAAAAGATATAAGTGAAGCACTAGAGCAAAATTTCCTAGCTCAAAAGATATAAGTGAAGCACATAGAGTATTCTAATAAATGATGATTCATGTGTGTCCCTCTCAAAAGGTGTGTACAATAAGGATGATTGTGGCAAAAAAAGTAAACACTCATATCATACAAGACGCTCCAAGCAAAACACATATCATGTGGTGAATTAAAATATAGCCTCAAGTAAATTTACCGATAGACGAAGATGAAAGAGGGGATGCCATCCGGGGCATCCCTAAGCTTAGGCTCTGGGTTGTCCTTGAATATTACCTTGGTGTGCCTTGGGCATCCCCAAGCTTAGGCTCTCGCCACTCCTTATTCCATAGTCAATGAAATCGTTACCCAAAACTTCAAAACTTCACAACACAAAACTCAAGAGAAAATCTCATAAGATTCGTTAGTATAAGAAAATAAATCACCACTTTTGGTACTATGGTGAACTCATTCTTTATTTATATTGGTGTAATGTCTACTGTATTTCTTCCATGGTTCATACCCCCCGATACAACCCATAGATTCATCAAAATAAGCAAACAACCCATAGAAAACAGAATCTGTCAAAAACAGAACAGTCTGTAGCGATCTATAACTCTCGAATACTTCTGTAACTCCAAAAATTCTGAAAAATTAGGAAAACCTGGGAAGTTTGCTTACCAATCTTGTGCAAAAAGAATCAGATCAAAAGCACGCTTCTGTAATCAAGAACTAGGAAATATGATAATAACTAATTTATTATTCATCCTGTCTCCATGATAATCCCCTATACTTGAAGAGTGCACGAGGAAGTGGAAAGGTAGGAGGGCGTGCCCTACCCCCTGGGCGCACCTCTGTACCTTGTTGTCACCTTGTGTGCCCTCCGGACTCTGTTTTCTTGCAAAGTACTTCTTTTGGTCGGTAAAAATTCATTATATAATCTCTTGAAGGTTTTGACCATCGTACCACTTCAATATCTCCTCTTTTCGTTTTGAGTTGTTTCTGCATCAGATGTCTTCGCAAGAGTCGGTCGGGGAGAGTCGTGTCTCTCATCCGACACCGGGCCCAAGAGCAAACAGTGAAGCTGACCACTTCGGGCAATCAACAGAGGAAGATATGGAGGCTGACTTGAAAAGGGTGGATGCCATGGAGGAGGATCAAGAAGTTACCTCTCGTCTTCAACCTGGATTCATGTTGGAGGAACTTCAGAGCTCAGCGACACCAAATTCAGTCATCCCTCCCAATGCTAGATTTCTCTCTTATGAAAATATGAAGAAGAGTGTTGCTTTTCCCCCACAGCTATGAAACATCCATGGGTGATTAGAGCTCTAGCCATCACGGCTAAACTTTGCAAGGAAATAATGGATCTTAAGCAGCAAAATAATAAGCTCGAGGGGGAGAATCGCATCCTAAGGGGCATCATCGCCAAGAATATCACATCACCACCTCCGAAGAAAGACACATAAATACATGGGTATGGGCACTCCCCTTGGCAACTGCCAAGCTTGGGGGAGGTGCCCCGGTATCGTATCACCATCACATCTTTACCTTTACCATTTTTCTTAGTTCGGTCCTTTTGGTTATATCTTGATCTAATAGAATAAAGTTTTTAGTATGATCTAGCTTTGAGTTTTATCTTGATATCTATCTATGTAATCGAGTCCTTGAGTTATATATAATAAAAAGTAGTTTTGAGTTGAGGGCTTTACTTTCTTGCTATGATCTTGAGGGAATAAAATAAGAGAAAGAATATAAAAAGAAATAAAAAGATCATATAATGATCTTATGGAGAGTGATGACTTCACATATAAAGAGTATGATGAATAAAAATGTTGAGAGTTGACAAACATAGTTTTGGTCATTATTGCAATTAATAGGAAGTAATAAATAAAGAGAGGCTTCACATATAAATATACCATCTTGGACATCTTTTGTAATTGTGAGCACTCATTAAAATATGACATGGGAAAAGTTGAGGTTGGACAAGGAAGACAACATAATGGGTTATGTTTTCTTATATCCGAATAGAAGTTATATTGTCATGGATTCTCCAACATGTTGAGCTTGTTTTTCTCTCTTATACTAGCCAAATCCTTTGCACCAAGTAGAGATATTACTTGTGCTTCCAAACATCCCTTAAACCAGTTTTGCCATGAGAGTCCACCATACCTACCTATGGATTGAGAAAGATCTGATGAGGACATGAGTACCTTGGATACGACCAAAAATATTGCATACATGTATATTTGTGAGGTGATTTCTAATGCAAACTACGCAATAATTTATTTATGTCATCCAGGACAAAGATACTTCACAAACTTTTGTGTCATGTTTAATTGCAAGTGTATGGGACGTTTGTACAATCCAAATGTGAAGATAAGGGAAAAGAGAAGTTTAGGTGTTGTTCAAAAAGTCTTCTCACATCACTTTTAGGCCAAGAGAAGATAGAGTCCAAGTCTCTCATGTTCTGGATTCAGATTCAGACTGCACAGACATACCTGACTCAAAACACAAATAATACTTCCATACGAACTCCGAATTGGGTGATTCTTCTTTTTGTTGGAAAGTAGATTTCGTGCTCTTTCCAACCCAATTGGATTCACCTTAAAATTCATACGGAGCATTGAGTTATCAACGAAACAATCTGATGCTGCAGCAGAATCTGAGTCAAACTACAAGTCCAAAGGTGTTGCATCACCTCCACTTGGGACCATGAGCCTTGTACGACCTAGGGTTAGTTTTAGGCTGCCTTGGGATGTCTTCCCACATCCTTGGCCGCCACCCCTTGCTCTTATATAAGTAGATCAATCTAGTAGCTTTTTCCTTGGGATTTGTTTAGTTAAAAGTTAGCCAACGCAACTTCGTGTACTTTGTTTGTGTCCAACGACCAGACCAAGACCGCTTTCGGATCCCCACCTTTATCAATACTTCATCTAAATTCGCAATATTCAGATTGCATTATCATATTCTTGCTTGTTCTTCGATTGCATGCAGGAATAGACCTTCGTGGTCAGGCTGATCGTATTTCCAGCATCATCGATAACCTTAGGAGATTGGTTTAGCGATTGCTAAGGCGCAACGTCATGCATGTTTGTAGTCGGATCGTCAAAGTCGGCTCCACCAAATCGATAGTTATCATCTCATCGAAAGATCGGGACCCTCACCTCTATCAAGTGGTATCATTTTTTAGGTTGCTCGATGAGAATTTCTAGCTTTCCCTAGATTAGATTTATTTTCTTACCTATTATCCAAGAAAAAGACACAAAAAAGTTAGATCTATTCATCCTTTGTCCAAGACAGTCTGACCTTTGCAATTTGTTTTCATTGTTTGCTTTGTTGAATTTGCGGTTGCATCATCGTGTCAAGTTGCTGGTCTTAGTGTCTAGTTCGTTTAGAGTTTCGAGGTTTGTTCACATTAGTCACGCCGTCGCTGCATCATTATTCCTTCCGCTGTCCATCAGCTCCATCCATCAATTTCCACCGCGTGCCACCCATCATTCATTGGCATTATCATAGTTGAGGTCGTTCGCATCTTTGCTTGATCCAATCTGCATCTTATCTAGTTGTTTTGGAAAGAGGGAGAGAGGAAAAAAAACTTAGAGAAAAAAGTCAGAGAAAAAAAAGAGAGAAAGAAAAAAAGAAAAAAGAGTGAGAAAAAAGGATATAAGAAATAAAACAAAATCCGGATCTATCTGGACTCAATCGCGTACTTGAATTTGGATTGGAATCTGTTGTGCGCACTGTTCAGTAAAACAGGCATAACTTCCTCATACAAAGTCCGGGTTGGCTCCGCGAGTACTCAAATTACAACCAGTGAAGAGCCGCATCTAAATAGTTTCAGAAGCTAGTTCAATATTTGAGACCTCAAAATCAGCTTCTAAATAGGTCTTTTTGCCCTCCGAAGTTCGTGAACACAGCTTGTTCTAGTTTTTTAGGCTAGTTTTTGAATTTTTGTACTCCTCATATCAACTCGGAATTGAGTGATTCCTTTTGCATTTGAAAGATTGAGTGAGTGTCATTCTTGAGAAAAAATTATCAGAAATTGGCACAAACTATTCCAGAGGAAAGTTTGAGAGAAAGTTGTTGGTATATCCTGCTTGGCAGTTGTTTCACATAATTATCTTTACTGCTATTGTGATCTTCACTTTTATCTTGTTGTCCAGAGCTACTTCATATCCTTTATTGATACTACTTGTGCTACACCGTGACCTCATTACTGTTATAGGCTCGCGTCTCTAGTCCAGTCTAGCCTAGGACCAGCACAGTATCGTCTCTGAGCGTTTATTCAACATTGCATCTCTGAATTGATTATTGCTAATCTTTTGCTACCATATATTTAAGCCTTCCAAGCTCCACATGTTTCTACACCGTGTATACGTACGTTCCCCTGGCAATCGCTTTACTCAATCTTCAGAGTTATTTGACAGTGCTGGTTGCCTGTCACCACCTATTGCATGGTAGGAACTTGTAAGATATTGATAGTTGCTTTAGTGTGAGCGTTTTACCACCACATCCTAGTAGTTCATAGGAACATTATTCTTGGATTTTGTTTCTTGCTTTCTACTAATTATGACAGGTTCTAGAGTTATTAGTTCTTGGGCTTCAACGATCGTGGGAGACGTGCCACCACCTAAGCAAATACTACAACTGTCACAAGACATACACAAACATCCAAACGCACATGATCATGTTAATGTTTCTATACCAGCATTTAATGGCTGTTTTAGACCTGCTTTATATATTGCATGGAAGTTCGACATAAATAATGTATTTGCTTCCCATAATTTTGCTGATTGTAAAAAAGTTAAGGTTGCGGTTGGTTCTTTCACTGGTTATGCTTTAGTTTGGTGGAATGAATACTGTCAGTTAAACCCTGATTACATACCTACTACTTGGGATGGTTTAAAACATGTCATGAGAGATAAATTCATTGATGTTTATTATACTCGTGGCATGATTAAAAAAATTACAACATTTAAAACAAGGCACTAACACGATAACAAAATACTATGATGATTTACAAACTACATTGTTGCACTCATTTTTAGAAGGAAGTGAAGAAGATTTTATGGATTGATTTTGGGGAGGATTAAACCGTGATATTCAAGAGATACTAATTCATGAAGAGTGTTATCCTATGGACCATTTGTTTCGTCTTGCTTGCAAAGCTGAATAGGAAATAAAACGACATGTTTCCCACAAGGAGAACAAGCACACGATGCACATTCCAACTATTGATACAGATGTTTCTTCAACTACTAGGGCATACTACGACAACCACATCCGTTGTGGCGAGGACTACATCATCTGCACCATGTGATAGATCACCACTGAGAGTGCCTACATCATCTGAGTTGATCATAAGAGGTAATGACAAAGGTACAGATTTTCCACTTTCACATGAGAATGATGCATGCCTAGTTAACTTGAATACATCATGTGTTGAGTCACCTGTTGATTTGAGCACACCACCTATTTTAGGGAATCGTGTTACTGTCATGAATGCGTCATGTGATCAAACAACTGAAATACCAACAATTTTGAGTGCACCCATTGAATTAACTGTTGATGCAAAAGAACCAATGTTTAGTCATTTTGATATGACCTCTAATATTGGTGATGATTCTGTGACCAATGACTTATTGCATGTTTTCTTATTTAAGCATGTTGTAGCATGTAAATTTGGTGCAAGTAAGGTTTATTCACCAATGTTGGGATGATTTAATGATGAACATTGTCAACCTTTTGAAATGAATAAGAGCTTCACTTATATATGCAAATTGAGTTGCAATATTTTCATGCCTTCTACTTCTTGTGATAATATTTTGGCTTCAGATTTTATGAACTAGGAAAGGTACTCATGTATACATGTGTCATATGTGCAAAAACCAAGGGAAGTAAAAAAATGGATGACATATACATATACAACATGTACACCTTGTATCTTTTGTTAGCCACATTTCAGAATAAGCAACGCCGAGGACTACTTTGTTTTCAAGAAGGGGAGGATGATGAGGACGTGAATACCTTGGATACGACCAAAAATATTGCATACATGTATATTTGTGAGGTGATTTCTAATGCAAACTATGCAATAATTTATTTATGTCATCCAGGAAAAAGATACTTCACAAACTTTTGTGTCATGTTTAATTGCACGCGTATGGGACGTTTGTACAATCCACATATGAAGATAAGGGAAAAAGAGAAGTTTAGGTGATGTTCAAAAAGTCTTCTCATGTCACTTTCGGGCCAAGAGAAGATAGAGTCTAAGTCTCTCACGTTCTGGATTGTAGCGACCAAACCTCAAACAGCCAGATCTCTGTGCATCAGTGTCGTCCCTGGATCGGTAATGCTGACACGCATAGTAATTGAGGATTTATAACAGAGTAGCAATCACACACTTATTACATCGAATGTCTCAAAAGAGAACATATATAATAAATATGGCTTAAGGCCATCTAAAGCAATAACAACGGAAGGCTTGGAAGATAAAGTGAGTCCATCAACTCCAACGGCATCACTGAGTGAAAGACAACGACCTATGGCTCCTTACTCGTCGTCCGAAAAGTCTGCAACATGAACGCTGCAGCCCGAAACGGGTCAGCACATGGAATATGCTGGCAAGGTAATACATAGAGAGTAATGAACAGGATAATTGCTATCACTACATGCATATTTGGCTGGTGGTAAGCTCTATGGTTACAGTTTTGCATAAAGCCAATTTTTCCCTACAACAAAGGAATAAATTTTATTTAACTCTCATGGTGGTTGTTAAACATTGAGAAGGTTCCTCCAACTTAATCCCAATTAAACATCATCATTAACCCAATCAAATTATATTAAGGGTGATGAGATCAACATGATAATCCAAGAACCAGATACTCAAGATGTCCATAACCGGGGACACGGCTAACCATGATTAGTTTGTACACTCTACAGAGGTTTGCGCACTTTTCCCCACAAGACTCGAATACATCCATGGTCGGAGATTCGAGACACAGACTTTTTGAAGCATTAACTCTCTACTCTGGATAGACAGTACCACCTACAACCCACTACATCTGCTAGTCTACCTCTTCGAGAGCTTCACACAACTTACTCAACTATGCCAGAGCCCATAACGGCTTGTGGCTTCACACGGAAGTTTCTAGCATGAATAATCTTATGATCCCTTTGAGCCTGGGTGGCGGGCCGTAGGATGATCACACGGGTCCTCCGGGATATCCTAGGACAACACTGGATTCTCCAGGTGCCCACAAGCAATCCACCCAGATGTGTATTTAAGTTGCCACCTTAAGTTTAACCATTAATTAACAACTCACATTTGTCATGAAAACACTCACAATCCACGTCTACGAGCAGAGCATAGCAATATAAGCAACGTAGAAGTAACTCCCATAGGGTTGAAAATAAACAGGTGAATAGGTACTACCTCATCTACTTCCCAAAACCCACAATTTAATCAGATCCTAACCATGCAATTGTTTGAGGATTGATCTAATGCAATAAAACTGGTTAGTAAAGGGGTATGATCAAAGTTTTACTTGCCTTGCTAATGATTCGTGAAACCGAGAGACTCGTAGTAGCACGCTTCGCACTCCGGGTACTCTATCGCAAACAAACAAGCATACAATAAGCACTCAACTAGAAGCACGGGTAAAACTCAGATAATAAGTCTAACCAGAAAGTTCAACTTAAGAACTCCGGTTTGCAAAAAGAATCGAACCAAATGAAGCAATGAAACTCAAACTGCGAAAGAAACAAGATCCGTTTACTAATCTGGACTTGAGTCAAATTTTACAGTAGCAAAATCTTGTTTAAGTTGGTTAAACGGAAAGAGAGCTTCGAAACAAAGATCTAGGCACTTGAATCGCCTGATTCCCATAAATGAGTGAAAAGTTATACTACAACAAACATTAGGACAGAAATCGTGATCGAAAATAATCACGGAAAACCCTGAAAAAAATAAAAACTGATGAACAGGCTAACGAACGAACGTTCGTTGTCTGCGGTTAACGGGTGAAAACCGTTCGTTAAAACGAACGTACGAACGGGCGTTCGCTAAATAACTAAACTGAAAAAACCAAACCGATCTAGATCTAGGGTTTTGAAAAAAACTGATCGGTTTTTCGACGAAACCCGGAGGCAGCGGCGGCTACCTCGTCGACGGCGGGGTCGGTGGCGGCGGCGAGCGGATCCGGCGGCAGGGTCGGGCGGTGCGTGTGGCGGCGGTGGCGAGCGGCTCCGGCGGCGGCGCGTGGCGGCGGCAGCGGCGCTAGGGTTAGGGTTCGGGACGGGGTGGGCTGGCGGCTCGGGCCTTCGGCTTATAAAGGCCGCCCGGGTGCAGTGTCCAGGTCGGACATGGCCCGGTAAGTCGGTTAACTTTTTAAAAAAATCCACGCAGAAAAACAAAGAAAAGAAATACTAACGGACTCCAAAATTCCTGAAATAAATCCCGTCCTCTAAAAATCTAATGGACAAGGTGAACATTTATTTGGGCCTCTAATGCAATTTTGAAAAATGCATTTTTCTCCTAATTCAAATAAAATAACGACAAAACTCCGAATAAAATCTTATTTGATTTTAATATTAAATCTCCAATATGTCTTTATTTTTGGGAAGTCATTTTATCCCCTCTCTTTTATTTTTCATAAGAGAAATATTCGAAGAGAAAATAATCAAAATCAAACGATCCTCTTTTCAAAATTTGAGAAAACTCAAATATGAAAATAACGAAATCCCCAACTCTCTCCGTGGGTCATTGAGTTGCGTAGAATTTCTAGGATCAAGCCAAAAATGCAATAAAATATGATATGCAATGATGATCTAGTGCATAACATTCCAAATTGGAAATTTGGGATGTTACAAGCCTACCCCCCTTAAGATGAATCTTGCCCTCGAGATTCAGGTTGGCTAGAAAATAGGTGAGGGTGATCCTTTGGCAGGTCTTCCTCTCTTTCCCAGGTGGCTTCATCCTCGGTATGGTGGCTCCACTAAACTTTGCGGAACTTGATAACCTTGCTGTGTGTGAGTCGGCTGGCAAACTCAAGAATCTTGACTGGTTTCTCCTCGTAGGTCAAATCGGTATCCAACTGAATCGATTCCAGTGGCATTGTATCTCTCGGAGGAATATCAGCCATCTCTGCGTGGCACTTCTTCAATTGAGAAATGTGGAACACATCGTGAACTCCTAACAATCCTTTGGGCAATTCCAACTTGTAAGCAACTTCTCCCATACGTTCCAAAACCTTGTATGGTCCCACAAAACGTAGCGCTAACTTTCCCTTAACTCCAAAATGCTTCACTCCTCGAAGTGGTGATACCCGAAGATACACTCTGTCCCCGACTTCGTAAACTGTCTCCTTGTGTTTAGAATCCGCATAGCTCTTCTGCCTGGACTGGGCTACCTTGAGTCTATCGCGTATCAGTTTAACCTTCTCTTCAGACTCTTTGATCAAATCTGGTCCAAACAAACTGACGGTCTCCAACTTCATCCCACAACAATGGTGTCCTGCACCTCCTTCCGTACAATGCTTCGAAAGGGGCCATCTTCAAACTGGCTTGATAGTTGTTATTGTAAGAGAACTCTGCATAAGGCAAGTTGTCATCCCAACTAGATCCATAGTCTTGTGAACAAGCTTTCAACATGTCTTCCAGAATCTGATTGACTCTCTTAGTCTGTCCATTCGTTTGTGGGTGAAAGGTTGTACTGAACTCTAGCCTGGTTCCCAAAGTCTCATGCAACTGATTCCAAAATTTTGAGGTAAACTGGGTTCCTCTATCTGATACAATGGTCCTCGGAACTCAATGTAGACATACGATCCTGGTCATGTAAATCTTCGCCAACTTAGCACTGGTATAGGTGGTCTTCACTGGGATGAAATGAGCTACCTTCGTCAAACGATCGACTACAACCCATATCGAGTCGTAGCCTTAATGAGTCCTGGGTAATCGCGTGATAAAGTCCATGCCTAGTTTATCCCACTTCCATTCGGGTATCGGCAATGGTTGTAACAATCCAGCTGGCTTCTAATGTTCTTCCTTCACTCTCTGACATACATCACAAACTTCTACATACTCCGTAATATCCTTCTTCATTCCTGTCCACCAGAAACTACCCTTCAAATCCAGATACATCTTGGTATTTCCTAGGTGAATCGAATACGGCGAATCGTGGGCCTCTTGTAGAATCAACTTCCTGATCTCCGAATCATTTGGCACATATACGCGATCCTCAAACCATAGGGTATCGTGCTCGTCCTCACAAAATCCCTTAGCTTTTCCTTTGCTCATCCTCTCTTTTATCTCGGCAATCTCCTTGTCCGTCTTCTGAGCTTCCCTGATCTTATCCATCAAAGTAGACTGAATCTCCAATGCTGCTACATAACCCCTCGGAACTATTTCCAAACATAGCTCACGAAGATCCTCTGCTAACTCCTTGGGTAACTCTCCGGTCATGAGTGTATTGACATGACTCTTGCGGCTCAACGCATCGGCTACTACGTTAGCCTTTCCGGGATGATAATGCAACTTCATATCATAATCCTTGATGAGCTCCAACCATCTCCTTTGCCTGAGATTCAACTCCTTCTGCGTAAAGATATACTTCAAACTCTTGTGATCCGTGTACACCTCACAATGGTTTCCGATGAGAAAATGTCTCCATGTCTTCAATGCATGCACAACGGCTGGTAACTCCAAATCATGGGTAGAATAATTCAACTCATGGGGTTTAAGCTGTCGTGAGGCATAAGAAACAACTCTTCCTTCCTGCATAAGCACTGCTCCAAGTCCTCGATGAGAAGTGTCGCAATACACCTGGTAATCCTTGCGTTGATCTGGGAGAATCAACACTGGAGCTGTAACCAAGCGTTTCTTTAACTCTTGAAAACTGGCCTCACATTCCTCAGTCCATTTAAACTTAGTGTCCTTCTTCAACAACTCTGGCATGGGCTTTGCAATCTTCGAGAAATTCTCAATGAACCTTCTGTAGTATCCTGTGAGTCCAAGAAAACTCCGGATCTCTCCAACTGACGTGGGTGCTTCCCAATTTGTCACAGTGATGACCTTGGTAGGGTCTACGGCTATTCCTTCTCTGGATATAACATGTCCGAGGAATCCAACTTCCTTCAACCAAAACTCACACTTGCTGAACTTGGCATATAGCTGATGTTCTCTGAGCTTCCCAAGTACCAAACGCAAATGCTCCTTATGCTCCTCTTCATTCTTCGAGTAGACCAAAATATCATCGATGAACACCACGACGAACTTATCCAAAAACTCCATAAACACCTTGTTCATCATGTTCATAAAATAGGCAGGTGCGTTAGTCAGACCAAATGACATAACGGTATACTCATATAGTCCGTACCTTGTGGTAAAAGATGTCTTAGGTATATCCTGCTCTCGAATCTTCAACTGGTGGTACCCTGATCGCAGATCGATCTTGGAAAACACCTTAGCTCCTTGTAGCTGGTCAAACAAATCATTTATCATCGGCAGTGGGTACTTGTTCTTGATCGTCACTTCATTCAATCCTCGATAATCAACAACCATCCTCAATGATCCATCCTTCTTCTCCACTAGAAGCACTGATGATCCCCAAGGTGACGAGCTTGGGCGAATATAGCCTTTATCCAGTAACTCCTTAATCTTCTTCTTAATTTCCTCTAAATCCTTAGCGGGCATCCTGTACGATCTCTTAGATATTGGCCATGTGCCTGGCAAAAGCTCGATCAAAAACTCGACATCTCTATCCGGTGGCATGCCTGGCAACTCTTCTGGAAATACATCTGGGAAATCCTTCACTACAGGTACTTCCTCCTATACAACTCCTGATAAGGAATTCACTTGAGTCCTATTCGGCACATGCCGGGATACATATTTGATCCTTCTTCCTTCTGGGGTGGTAAGCAAAATCGACTTACTGGCGCAGTCAATGTTCCCTCCATACTTCGATAACCAATCCATGCCTAATATCACATCCAGTCCTTGTGACTCCAATACTATTAAGTCTGAGGGGAACACGTAGCTACCAATCCTTAATGGTAACCGATCACACCATAGGCTAGCCATATACTCTGCTCCTGGCGAGGTTACTAACATGGGTGTCCTAAGGGCTTGGGTTGGCAGTTTAAACTTTTCCACAAATCCCCTTGATATGTATGAATGCGATGCACCAGTATCAAAAAGAACGATTGCAGTAAATGACTTAATCATAAACTTACCTATTACTGCATCCGGTTGCGCTTCAACCTCCTCCACATTCACGTGGTTCACTTGTCCCCTATTTAAAGGGTTGGGCTTCTTCCCAGAGCTTCCATTGCCATTCCCATTCTTTGCTTCAGAACATTCCGTGGCATAATGTCCATTCTTCCCGCACTTGAAGCAAGTAACGTGACTTAGATCCTTCTTGGCGGGCATTGCCGGGTTGGTATGGTTCTGGCCGTTGCTTCCTCCATTACCATTCCCATTTATAGGGCCACTATGGTTGTGCGAAATCCCTCCATTGTGATTGTGACCTCCATGGTAATGTTGAAGGGGTCCTCCTGAGTTCGGGGTAAAACAGGGTCTCTGCTGAGCTCTAGAATTGTACTTCCCTTGTCCATACTTCCTCTTGCGGTTGTCAATCTGCTGCTGCTTCCCTTCAATCATGAGAGCTCTATCTACCAACTCCTGGTAGTTATTGAAAGTTGCCACCATCAACTGCATGCTCAGCTCATCATTCAGTCCTTCCAAGAACTTCTCATGATTCATGACATCTGTGGCAATGTCATCTGGGGCATAATGTGCTAGCTTACTAAAGTCATCCACATACTGGCCAACGGTGCGTCCTCCTTGGCGTAAGTTGTGAAACTTACGCTTCTTCATGGCCATAGCTCCTGCTGATGCATGGGCGGTACGGAATGCTTGCTGAAACTACTCCCAAGTGACATTGGCTATAGGAAAAGTGACTGTGTAATTATCCCACCATGAGGCTGCTGGTCCATCCAATTGGTGCGCGGCAAAACGCACCTTCTCAGCATCTGTGCATCCTGCAGTGGTCAACTCCCTTCCAATCATGCGGAGCCAATCATCTGCAACTATCGGCTCGGTGCTACTGGAAAACACCGGTGGCTGCAACCTCAGAAAACGGGCTAAGTTGTCAACTCGAGGTGGTGGTGGTGGGTTGTTGTTGTTGCCTTGGTTCTGAACTAACAATTGTATCAAGGCATTTTGCTGCTAGATCAACTGAGTGAGCTCCGGTGGGAAAGTAAATCCGGGGTCACATCTCGGAGGCATCTGAGGGTTTAGAGGGAAGAGATTTAGAATAGAATGAGGTCTAGTGAGATAGCATTACCCATATGCACATGAGACAAACACAATCATATCACTTCAATCAACTCAAACAAGGGCATACAGTCGATCTAATTATCGTTACAAAAGTGCTCGGTCTAATCTATATACAAGGGGGAATACTACTACTGATATGGTGGTCGACTAGAAAAATTGATCGGTGGAAGACTCCATAATATCTGCTCCAGATTCATCAATAGAGTCATCATCGCCATCGTCGGGGTCCGAGTCGGTGTCGTCGATGATGATGTAGTTCTCCGGGCAAGTGGAATCGTCGTCTTCTCCTCCCGGCGCGGGGTCTCCCATGAATACTCCTAGCTTCCTTGTCAGATCGTCATTCTTCTCCACTAGTATCATCATTTCCTCCTCGTATCCATCGCGTGTAGACTTGAGTTCTTCCTCCAGCTCCGTGATCCTAGTTATTGCCTTCTTCAGATCTATCATGCCTGCGCACATCTGGTTCTCCTAGCGACGAATGTGCTGATTTAACTCCTGGATGAAAGCTGCAATGGACCTATCCTTCCTGGTGCTGATCATCTCCCATTGCTCATCTCGGCGCCCACAAATCTGGTAGATAGTATCCTTGAGATCCTTGTGGTAAACTTCTCCAATGCGTCCCATGGTGATGTGGGCTGCCCATGCTCTTGCCTAGACTCTGGGTTGGTGCATCAAAGGAAAACTCTATGGGCTCAGTGACTGGCGCGAACGTCCTTCCTGGAACTTGAACTCGAATCACCCAGCGCTCCTTTTCTGGTAAAGTGGCGTTGTAGGTCCCAGTGAAGCTTGGTATTCCGATGTTCAGGTATCTAGTAACTTCCTTCAAGTGTCGTCCTAAAGGTGTATCTTCATCTGGTTGAGTGAACTTGTTCCTTGCATCCGCCATCCTAAAGAGTAGAAAATGGAGAGGAGTCAGAAATGAGAAGAGAGTAGTGATCTAGGGTTTTAGCTTAGTGGTCGTGTCCTACAGTCAGTGTGTGCTCTGATACCATCTTGTAGCGACCAGACCTCAAACAGTCTGATCTCTGCGCATCAGTGTCATCCCTGGATCGGTAATGCTGACATGAACAGTACTTGAGGATTTATAACAGAGTAACAATCACACGCTTATTACATCGAATGTCTCAAAAGAGAACTTATACAATAAATATGGCTTAAGGCCATCTAAAGCGATAACAGCGGAAGGTTTGGAAGATAAAGTGAGTCCATCAACTCCAACGACCTATGGCTCCTTACTCGCCATCTGAAAAGTTTGCAACATGAACGCTGTAGCCCGAAACGGGTCAGCACATGGAATATGCTGGCAAGGTAACACATAGACAGTAATGAATAGAATAATTGCTATCACTACATGCATATTTGGCTGGTGATAAGCTCTATGGTTACAGTTTTGCATAAAGCCAATTTTTCCCTACAACAAAGGAATAAATTTTATTTAACTATCATGGTGGTTGTTAAACATTAAGAAGGTTCCTCCAACTCAATCCCAATTAAACATCATCATTAACCCAATCAAATTATATTAAGGGTGATGAGATCAACATGATAATCCAAGAACCAGATACTCAAGATGTCCATAACCGGGGACACGGCTAACCATGATTAGTTTGTACACTCTGCAGAGGTTTGCGCACTTTTCCCCACAGGACTCGAATACATCCATGGTCGGAGATTCGAGACACAGTCTTTCTGAAGCATTAACTCTCCACTCTGGATAGATAGTACCACCTACAACCCACTACATCTGCTAGTCTACCTCTTCGAGAGCTTCACGCAACATACTCAACTATGCCAGAGCCCATACTGGCTTGTGGCTGCACACGGAAGTGTCTAGCATGAATAATCTTATGATCCCTTTGAGCCTGGGTGGCGGACCATAGGATGATCACACGGGTCCTCCAGGATATCCTAGGACAACACTGGATTCTCCAGGTGCCCATAAGCAATCCACCCAGATGTGTATTTAAGTTGCCATCTTAAGTTGAACCATTAATTAACAACTCACATCTATCATGAAAACACTCAAACCCAATCCACGTCTACGAGCATAGCATAGCAATATAAGCAACGTAGAAGTAACTCCCATAGGGTTGAAAATAAACAGGTGAATAGGTACTACCTCATCTACTTCCCAAAACCCACAATTTAATCAGATACTAACCATGCAATTGTTTGAGGATTGATCTAATGCAATAAAACTAGGTAGTAAAGGGGTATGATCAAAGTGTTACTTGCCTTGCTGATGATCCGTGAAACCTAGAGACTCGTAGTAGCATGCTTCGCACTCCGGGTACTCTTTCGCAAACAAACAAGCATACAATAAGCACTCAGCTAGAAGCACGGGTAAAACTCAAATAAGAATTCTAACCAGAAAGTTCAACTTAGGAACTCCGGTTTGCAAAAAGAATCAAACCAAATGAAGCAACGAAACTCAAACTGCGAAAGAAACAAGATCCGTTTACTAATCCGGACTTAAGTCAAATTTTACAGTAGCAAAATCTTGTTTAAGTTGGTTAAACAGAAAGAGGGCTTCAAAACGAAGATCTAAGCGCTTGAATCGTCTGATTCCGATAAACAAGCGAAAAGTGATACTAGAACGAAGACTAGGGCAGAAATCGCGATCGAAAATAATCGCGGAAAAACCCTGGAAAAAGAAAAACTGATGAACAGGCTAACGAGCGAACGTTCGTT